>NC_092311.1:47389878-47692909 GCF_036785885.1 Coffea arabica
CAAGGATTAAGTCCCAGGTTGACAGTTATAAAATTTATACTATAGGAGGTATTGATAGGCTGCTAGACATTCTAACCATATAAGAGTAAACTTTTAATGAATTGGCATACTCAAGGTAAATGCTGACTGCAATATTCTTCTGATACCTGGGCCCTTATCCATCTCCTTTTTCTAAGTCATACTAATTCTTTTCCTTTTGTTGGTAGGATTGAGGAAGTGGAGGAAGACATGACACTCTAAAGTGGAGGAAGACATGACACTCTTCAAGTGGAGGAATAGATGGCTTGTTTCCTGATGGTATCTACTGCAGCAACACAGAACACTTCAAAGGGAGGATAATGGTAGATCAAAATTTTAAAAAAAAAACACTCATAAAGCCCTTGAATTTCATAGCCTGCATAAAGTAATTCAGAAAGGCTTTCAGATGCACCCTCTAGATCACAATGAAAGGTGACTATTAGCGAGCTAGGATTAATAGATGTAGATAGCTATATATAGAAATATATGAAGAATAGAGGAATATCAACGGAAACTTAACTTGCAAACCCACGTCACTTAAATCTAATTTCAGCGACATAATTTTTCATGCAAAACATTTGCCACAGCTATGGCCTTATGAAAATTGTGACATGATTCTTTGCCTGATAACCAGAGAAGTAAAGCAGAGATTCATATCCCACCTCAATTTAGAATGCCTAATTTTCTTCCTTTTGCAGGGCATTAAAGACAGATACAAAGGCTCATGGACAGTGGTTTTGTTTTCTTTGTTTTTGTTGGATGATGATAACTATGCAATATTTAGCAAAGTTCAAATATTTGTAGTGCCAAGGAAAAAATTATAGAATGAGGATGAATGATGATAGTAACTATCAAATATTTGGCAAAGTTCAAATATTTGTAGTGCCAAGGAAAAAATTGTAGAATGAGGATGAAAGATACTAGTTTGCAAACACTTGGTTTTGGCCAAGGAATTTTGCTTTGAGTCTTCTCCAGAACACAACATGCAACATTGTATATGTAGATAAAGCAATTTTGATCCAATGAAAAGAAACAAGAAAAGATCTCACACCTGTTTAAACATGTAACAATGTATGTGTAGGTAAAGCAATTTTGATCCAGTGAAAAGAAACAAGAAAAGATCTCACAGCCATTCAGTTAATGAAGTTCACACAACCTTCTTAAAGGAGCAGCTAGTATTAAAATATCCAAGACTATAAGAAGGGATACCAAAAAACAAAGAGCACCAAGTGGTAAACTAAAATATGATTTGCATAGTATTTAAATAATAAGAGAAGAAAAAGGCAGGATTTTAATATATCAAAGCATGGCCACAGTGATAGTTATCTCACAACCAGCAACACTTGGAATATTCCAAGTAAAATTGTAGAGACAGGTCATAATCTTTAGCATTAAACAACTTAAGTTATCACTCTCAAGTACCTTTCTCTCATCTATTTGGATCATCTAGAAGATCAAAACTGTCTAATATGATGAACTCGAAAGGATTAAGGATGACTGCCTTCTAAAGCACCAATCGTTATGTATCGAGGTTACTGTGCTAACTAAGAAATTTATGAAATGAGACCTCATATTCCCGTCAAGAAAACAATGCTCATCAATAAGTTCACCAAAAAGCTTGTAAAAACAAAAGGCATGGCAATAGGAAGAGTTGTAATATCAACTATTAGTTCATGGTCACTTGATCTCATGACACTGCAAATAAATTTGAGGAAGAAATAAAAATATTCAAAGAAAAATATAACCAAACTGCTTATGACCGATAAATTTGAATCCTTAGTAAGTCACCAAAAGTTCTGAATCAAATTTCAAAGAATCTTACAAGACAACAGCAACAATGCACTTCAAGAAGTGTAAAAGCAGAGTCAAAATTTTGGATAATGGGATGAAAACTTACCTTGGTAACCACATAATCTATATAAGGTTCAAAACTTGCGGGTATTTTCTTAGTGATGTCATTAGGAATCTGATCCAAGGAGTAACCAACTGATAGTTTAGCAGCAATATTCGCTATGGGAAAACCAGCAGCTTTGGAAGCTAAAGCTAAAGACCTTGAGACTCAAGGATTCATCTCAATCACCATTACCTCTCCATCTACAGAATTGATCGCAAACTGAACATTTGAACCACCACATTCAACCCCAATTTCCCTGATAATAGCAATAGTGTAATCCCTAAGCCGCTGATACTCTTTGTCTGTCAAAGTCTGTGCAGGAGCTACAGTGATAGCGTCCCAGTATGGACCCCCATTGGGTCAATATTCTCAATCGAACAGATAATAACCACATTGTCTGCCAAGTCTCTTATAACCTCAACCTCATATTCTTTCCATCCCAAAAGAGATTTCTCCACCAAAACCTGAAAAGTCATGCTAGCTGCAAGCCCTGACTTACATATTGCCTCAAATGCCTCCCTATTATAAGAAATACCACCTCCAGTTCCTCCTAATGTAAAAGCTAGCCAAATGATCAATGGAAACTCCCCAATAGAATTTGCTATCTCAAAACACTCCTCCAGAGTAGTTCCAATCCCGGAAGGAGGAGTCTTTAGCCCAATATTTTCGATAGATTTTTTGAATAAATCTCAAATTCTCAATCCTCGGCCTTCTTGATTGCTTCAAGCTTCGCCCCAATCAACTCAATGCCATATTTGTCGAGCACCCCACTTTCAGCCAATGCCACAGCAAGGTAAAGAGCTGTCTGCCCTCCCGTAGTTGGCAATAAAGCATCAGGCCTCTCCTTCTCCAGCACTCGCTCAACCAGCTTCGGTGTCATAGGTTGAATATAAGTCCTATCAGCCATCTTTTGGATCAGTCATTATAGTGGCAGGATTCGAATTGATGAGGATCACCTCATAACCCTCTTCCCTAAGCGTCTTACAAGACGGACTCCCCGAATAATCGAACTCACAAGCTTGCCCAATCACAATAGCCCTGCACCTAAAATCAAAATCTTCTTGATATTCATCCTCTTTCCAACTTTTTGGAAACCAAAAGCCCCACCATTCGTCGAACCATTGCTGTCACAAACGGCATCCTTCTCACATCGAATTGAGTTCACCTTCACTTTCTGGTTAAATCTCGCAGAATGCAGGAACAACGGACGGCATTGAAAGTTCAAATGTGATATCACACTCCTCTTGGTAGGTGGCTTGGTGGGATTGAAGTATAACATAAAAAGATTGGATTTTGATAAATAATTTTTAGTGGGGTTGAAACACTATATGGCTGTGATGATGATGAAATGAGCGTGGATGAAACATTTTCACAATGATTGATACAATAGGCCATCTCCCACTATCCCTCCTCCAATCCCTCTTAATTATTATTCTCCTTCAAATTTTAGATAAGCTGCGCAACCAGAAAACACAAAGCAACAATAATATGTATATATAAATCACTTGAAAATAAAATTCATGTTAAACAAAAGGAAAATGGGCTAAAAGGCTTAAGGAGCAGAACAGATAATAGGCAATTACAAAAATAGAAAGACAACTAGCTCTGCCTTATGCATTTTCTTTTTTTTACTTTCCGAATCAAAATATAATATAATCCCTATTTTTTGGGAGGGGAAGGTGGGGAAGGGGCTTTTCAGGGACTGCGGCATTAGGGTTTAAAAGAAGCCACAGGCCAGCCGGAGACGACGATTATCCAAGTGAAGCGAGTAAGATATGTGTGAGTTGTCAAACTGCCGTTTGCCAAAAAAATAAAACTAATAACTAATGCTAAAAAAAAGGTGGGATTAAGTCAATTTCTTGAGTGGATAAAAACTGTCAAACTTGAAATATACGATAAAAATATACAATAAAAAGGTGTACTGTTGTAGTCTTTTTTTTTTCTGAACACAATAAAATCTATTCTAAATTTAGTTTTACAAAACCTGAATTTTTAAAATACAAGTTTTGCTCAAGTAAAATTTTAAATCTCTTTCGCGGGGGTTGTTGATTGTGAACTGTTGTAGTCATGCTATGAAGCATCAACACCTCGACCGCGACTCCGGGAGTTAAGTTGGAGTCGCCGTCAAAGGTTGGCGCTTGGCTTGACCGATACCCATTCTGCGCAAAATACTTTGGACAGTAGCTATTAGGGTTTGGAATTATGGTAGCTTATTATTGAAAGTAAAAGTATTAAGTATTTGAATATTTTGAAGTATATTGTTTGAAAACATAAGATTAATAACTACTTATTGTATTAAATAATTTATAACTTAAAAAATTTTAAATATATTTATCTCTTTATTTAGTTTATAATATAGGATAAAATAATTAAATTTAATGATTTATTTTAAAATCACAAAAACTATTCTAAAAACACTAAATTTGAGTTTTTACTAAAAATACTTTTAATACCAAAAAAACTCCACTCTTAATTTTATAAAATGATATTTACCAAATGCCTTATCGTGATTCCACTCAAAATTATGAGGCGTCATGTAGATATTTTCCACCGTAGTAAATACTCACAAAACGAATTGGCCAAGGTTTAAATATCTAATGCATAACAATTTAGTCAATTTTGTAGTTTTTTCTTTTTCTTTTTCTTTGGACAGTAGTCTAATTTCACCAAGTAAAACAAAGACAAATGGGATTGGAGGAAAAAAACAAAAAAACGAAGACAAATGGGCTCTGAGACTCATAGAGGGCGTCTTTATCCATTAACTCGAGAACTACAGACACTACTGAACTTGAATTTGACATTTTCCCCCTACAATTCCTTCAATTAGCCTCTCAACTATCAAATTAATCTTCAAAATCCATCCCTTTTGAAGGTACATCTCCAATGCATACTGCCTTGTGTGAAAAAAGAAGTTTGTAAACTGCAACAATCTTGCATGTTTTTTTTAAAAAAAAATGTTCCAAATTGTGCTACCTTTCACTGCTGGGCATTTGCTGTTTGGTGCAATGTGCTGCTCAAAATTTGGCCCTTTGCTCCAAGTATTAAAACAAGACAAGAAAAGAAAACGAAATTGTGCATGCTCGAGCCTACAAGAGATTTCTAGATTACATAGTTTGGGTTTTTTTTCAAATACTGTTACGATCTGTCTATAGTATGTGATCAAGATGATGCATTATTGATAATTGGTAACCGCTCTGAAATGGTGTATTCCTTTGCGTAGCAGGGGGAGAAGACACAGAGATACTACCGTTTCTTTCCGGGGGCTTCTAAGAAAAGTGTAGTGGTAACTACTAACAAGTCAGGATTATCACGTTATTTACCAATATTTTAGGGTACTATCCCCTCAATTTATTTTTAATTTAACGGCTGATTATCACGTTATTTACCAATATTTTATGTTACTGCACTCTTTTTTTTTTTTTTTTGAGGACTTCATGTCGCATTACAAGAGAGAAGAAAGTTGAACAAAGGATCTCACAATGGGCCTAACTAATTTCTACACTATTTAAGGGTTCATTTGGGCTTGTGATAGTGTATTGAAAAGCACTTTACCTAATAGAATTGACACTTATTAAGTGTTCAAGTACTTTTAACAATATTGTTTGGATATATAATTTAATAATCACTTATTTGTATTGGATAATGCATACTTTTAAATTTTTTAAAAATATTTATATCTTTAAAAACACTAAAATTTAGCTTTTGTTCAAAGTGCTTTTAACACCAAAATTTTGAGAGAGGGATGAATTGAATGGTACAGGAAGAATGAATGTCAGTGACTCGTTTTGGATTCAAAACCTCCCACTTACACTATAAGAAGAAATAAAAACTTCACTCTTTATTTTATCATATAATATTCACCAAATACCTCAAAAGTTATTTTTTACCAAATGGAAAAAATTCACTTTTTGTCCTTAAATTTTGAATTATGGACACATTTTATCCTCAAACTTTTAAACGCATCACATTTAGTACATGAATTAATTATTTTGCACCACATTTAGTCCAAAAAGGATAAAATATTCAATTTGGACAAAGAAGCCTGACGTGGCTATTGATTTTGACTGAGAAATTGTTTTTACTTAACGGCCATGTGCCAAACATGTGACTTTCTCTGTCCAAATTAAGCAATTTATCGTTTTTTGACTAAATATAGCAAAAAATAATTAATTCATGTACTAATGTGGTGCGTCTAAAAGTTTTGGGATGAAATGTGTCCCTGACTCAAAATTTAGGGACAAAAAGTAGATTTTTCCCATTACCAAAAGCATTGCAACTCTAAATGAGGCATAAGTTGGGTGTTGAATACTGGGTACTAAGAACTTAGAACTTATTTGATAATGCAATTCAACACTTTAAATTTAATGGATTCAGATATTAATATGTTCAAATGTATTTGATAATAAAATTTAGAACATCTTAATTAATTAAGTGATTCTGAATTATTTAAGCAAAATTTACTCTAAATTGTTCAGTTATCACTTAATGCAAAATACACACAAATGTTAAAATTTTAGTACTTAACAATTTGGTACTTTAACAAATTCATATATCATATTTCAGATTTCAATTTTCAGTTTTATTACATGTACCATTAGTATTATTGCACTTACTCTAATAGGGTTAATTCTACTTTGCACCCTTTAACTCTACTAAAATTGCTACTTTGGTCCTTCAATTGTAAAATGAGATACTTTAGTCCCTAAGTTATAAATTTTATCCCATTTAATTAAGATCATCGAGGAAATGGAATAGATTTTAGACTTATGTAGATATACTTTAGGGACTAAAATAGAAATAATTTTATATTTTAAGAACTAAAGCAGTGGATAGGGTATTATTTGAAATATTATTTGGAATAATTACTGTAGCACTTTTTGTGATGTGATGTATGTGAGATAAAAAGGTAATTGGGAAGATAAAAAGTTGTATTGAAAATTGTAATGGTGATATCAGCAAATATATTTGGCCAAATAGTCTACTGTCCAAACAAACCCATTATTTAGGGATTAAAGTGGAACAAACTCTATAGTTTAAAGACTAAAGTATCCCAATTTTAAGTTTAGGGACCAAAGTAGAGATTGGGTACAAAATTGTGTTGCATCAAAAGCAACTAGTATATGTATCATGCTATAATCGTAAGTTTTAAGTTTTTATTTTTATCATTAGGACGTGTTAACACAAAAAGTCATACGGAGAAAGATATTTAAGTTTATGAACCAACAAACACGACGAGCCGAAGAAACAAAATTTGAGGAAAATTAACCATTGCTTAGAATATGGTTAATTTTGAGAAGTTTGTGGGGAAAATTGTGTAATACATAATAATGCCTGTCGCAAAAAGTGCTATCGTTTCATAGTTTTATTTGAAAAAGGGGACGGCTCCATAGTTTAAGTTAGGGGTGGCAATTTTCGACACGATCTGAAAACACGACACGAATCTAACACGAAATTAATGGGTTTGGGTTGAGGTTTCGGGAATTCGGGTCAGAATCGGGTTGGACCCGATGAACCCGAAAAGAAAACAGGTAGATTTCGGGTCAACCCGTGGTGACCTGATATGACCCGTTTACGAATTAAAAATAATTTAATAAACATAAAAATAAGTTTATCTAACTAAACTAAGTTATTCTTTTTTTCAAAGGCATTAATTACTTAATCCTAAATGAATTTATTTAATTTGTGTGAAGTTAAAATTATTATATTTGGACAAATAATATATTATATTATTTTTTACTTTTATATTGTTTTAATTTATTTTATATTTTGTTTGGGATAAAACACTTTTACGGTGTTTAATTTATTTTAGATTTGGTTTGGAATTATTTATTTAAATTTTTATTACTTGATTATGTAATTAGTTTTGTGAGAAATTGATGTTATTAGAAATTACAGTGATAAATTAATAAATTAAAATTAAGTTTCGGGTCATTTCGGGTCGACCCGCCAACCCGTCAATCTGAAATTTTCGGGTTCGGCCCAACAGATTTTCTGACGGTTGACTCGAACCCGACCCGCCAACCTGATTTAGACCCGAATTGCCACCCCTAGTTTAAGTGAAGAGCCCGGTGAGAGTATTGAAAGTCGCGGAGCAAAAGAGTGGCTTGTATTTGTTGTTCTTGAGACTTGATTTAATTAAATTATTGAGTTTTGTTTGGGTGTTTATCTCTTTCCCTATTTTCACATATTTTTTAAACCATGTTAATATATATTTCCATTTTTTGACAAAAAAAAAAAATATATATATATATATTTCCATTATAGTTTTTCTTTTGCCAACAGGATGAAAGCTCAATTTATCATTACAGTTAGGATTGAAAAATGAATCGAGCCATTTGATACTCGAATCAAACTGTTCGATAGTCAAGTTATACTCGACTAAGTAAGAACTTGTTCGAATTTAGTTCATCAATTAGTTAAATCAAAATTAAACGGGATTTAGCTAGTCGACTAGTCAAGTTAACATTGAACGATACTTTATGTTTGATGACATTCAAATTTAATAAAAAATTCATTCAAACTTGATTCGATAAATAAACAAACTAAATTTAAATAAAATTTTAAATTTATTAAAATAATTAAATAAATTTGGACACTAATATGTTCAGATTAATTAGCATCGTTTGCATCCTAGTTACTGTCTGATTCACCGCTTTACTTTCTTGTTTCTGTTTTTTGACTTTTTCTTTTCCATTTTCCCATACGGAAAGCTGGAGAAAGGAAAAAAGGAGTAAAGGACAAAATGACACGGACACTGGATTGAAGCCATTTGGTGCGATTGGTTTCCTTCCCGCTGCCTCAGAATCTTCCAAGAAGATGTGTTGTCCCGCTGACATACAATTGACGAATATTAAACGGTCTATCAAATTGGGCCGGCTGTCCAATTTCACACGAACCAGACAGTTAATTGACGGAAACTTATGCCGTCGTCATCGGCCCAGTCAGAGCTCAAGAGGCGTGCGGTGGACTTTGACTTTTTTGTTTCAATCAACGCGTCTTTTACTTCCATTTCAACAAAACTCGTATCATTACTCCCAACATTTAACCCCTCCGCAACTGGAAAGCGCTTTATGGAACTAACGATTTGTTTAATACTTTCCAACGCATAATCTGACGAGCTCCTCTCGTAACGTCAGTTAATCAATAACGTCTACTAACGCAATTCCTTAATAGTCTCTTTGTCTTCTTCAAAAACTTAATCCGCCAAAAAAAAAAAGAGAAAACGTTGTTATTAACTTCCTTCTCTTCCACATTTTCTTCTCCATTTGAACAAACACAAGTTACAACAACGTTGGAGATTTGTTGTAGGTTCTCTTGTTGCTCTTGTTGTTGCTGCAAAGGTTAAGGCCTTCGAAAAAATGGTTCTGATGAAAGAGTTGTATCCTTTTTTTCCCTCATGAGAGCCATTCAAATAGAGTTCGGTTTATTTGAGAATTTTGTCGACAGGGCTTGCGAAATTTTTACATCATCTTTCTTGCTTTACTTTCCCTTTTGGATGCCGGGTATACTTTCCCTTTTGCGTTACTTTCCCTTTCGGCTGTTGATTTTTTTTTTTTTTTGTTTTGCTAGTTCATTTCCTTTTTTGTTAGATTGGAATTTGGGCTTTTGGAAATAGTTTTACTCTTATCGATATTCATTAAAGTTCTTTAAGTTTTATATTTATGGTATCCTTATAAAATCGGTTATCACATATTTATATCCCATCTGCAGTTTTTTTTTTTTTTGGGCTAAGAAAATGTGCATGGATAAATCTTTGTTAATAAGCTTAAATATATGAAAAGGGCCTGATGCCTCCGATTTTCCCAAACCATACTGTTTCTGTTCGTTTTGCCCGTTTTTGCGCATATTCCTTGACCAGAGATTTTGTTGACTGGGGGCTTCTTTGAAGTCGAGTTGTCATGCCTTTGACATTGGAAGAGGTAAGCTTATCATGGATGAGCTTCTGAAACTTTTTGACAAGTCTGGTAATTCTTGAAAATTAGCACTAATTGCTTTGTTTTGATGGGCTTAATAAATTGCAGTATCAGATAGCTCAGATGTACATGGTCATGAAAATGCAGCAGGAGAACACCGCGGGAACTGAAGGGGTGGAGGTTTTGGAAAATAGGCCTTTTGAAGATGATGAATTTGGAAAGGGTCAATACACATTGAAGTTGTATAGGCTACAGAGGTAACTTGGTGCAGAATAATGGTCTTTAATTTGAACATACTTGTTACATTTGATTTGTACAAGAAAGAAGATGCACTATACTGCTAGGTGATTTCTTTTCATGGAATGTCTTATCAGAGGGAATCAACCACATAAGTGGTTCGAACATCATACATTTTCTGCTTTGGTCCAATTGATGAGTACTTGATAAGATTTCTTCTACATCGCTGCTAATCGGTAAATGTTGCGTTGGCTAGTTCATCTTCAGAAGCATTAGGTTTTAGGCCTCCATATTCATCTGCAACTCTTTCTCGAGTCTTGTTTAGATACTATATTCATTCATGGTTGATGCTAGTGCTCTGTGAGGCATTGCTAACTTTTTCATTGAAATGGCACTCTTGCTTTTCGTAGAATAGGCGTTCTACTTTGTATCGTTACTTTCTACATCAAATTCCATCTAGTAAGATGTGTGGTTATGTCAGCATCTATTTCTAGAATGTAATCTTTCCTGTACTGCTGCATTCACTTCTGTTTGCAGCAAAGCTCCTTTATGGTTGACAACCTTTGCACCAGCTGATGCCCTTGTGATGCAAGAGGAAGCTTGGAATTCTTACCCCAGATGCAAATCAGGTTAAATTATAAAAAACTTTCCTTGCATTTGTTACTGCAGTACTTAGTCACAATTGTTGATTCTTTTCAATTATGGGATTAATTGTTTTTTCTAAACTTACTTTGATGTTTCCACTGTTTGCCATCTGAAATTTGGCATCGTGTTGCACAGTCATTCAGGTAACTAGACTTTAACCTTGGAACAAGTTTTATTCTGTCCGTGTCCTTGTGGAATGTTTAATATTGAACTACTCTTTGATATGTTATTTTGCAGTGCCCATATTTTACAAAGTTCCGTCTAACTATTGAAACTATTCACAAGGCTGATAACGGACAATCTGAAAATGTAAGGTCTAAGTTTCTTTTAACTTCTTTTTTTCACCTTGATCAGGTCATTTGACCAGTGGATAACATAACCCATACATGATCTGCGTGAAGAAAAATTCAAACTGTATTCTTGTTAATATTAACTTGACAACTTACATTTTGCCTGCGAACTCCTGTACATGTGCTTCCCAAACTTCATTAATGGTATTTTGACAATATAGGTGCATGGTTTAAGCAAAAATGAACTAGCAGCCAGAGAGGTAGAAGTACTTGACATTGCTTCAACAGCTAGTGATTATTGGAGTTACATTATTGGAAGGAACAATATTGATTTCTCTACATTCCAATCAGCAAGGACAGGCCGGGGTCCACTTCTAGAGGGTTGGCAGGTTGTTTTATCTACTTCTTTATTTGTATGCATTGATACATAATTCAGTCAAAAGTATATTCATTAGCATATTTTAGGATAAACGTATCAACAAACTTATTTTTTAGGTTCAACCTCTTCGACTGAGAAACATGGCCTAGTTCTTATCAAACAGGATTGGAGAGCTTAGTAATATGAAGTGGCTTAAGACGAAATGTGCTTGCACTCAAGTATTTTGTGTATGGATACATAAAAACGCTTTTGAGGGACTAAATGGCATAGCTCGTCTGCATGGACCCTTTTTTGATCCTTAAGCCGAGTAATAATATCTATTTATCTTATGAACTGACCTTCTTTTTTATGATGCCAGAATAGCTGTGATCCAGTTATGACAGCATACAAATTGGTGACAATTGACGCTCCATATTGGGGCTTTGGTAGCAGACTCGAGCAAGCTTTGATGGCGGTATACATTTCAACTCTAGACAATCTCAAGTCATTGAAATTCAAATTGGTTGTATACTGGATCCTTAGGATTCTATTGATAATGATTATTAAAATTTACCCCTTACGCCAGTGCTAGGACCTCAGGTTAGATGGCATTGTCACTTTTATTCAAAGAGTAAAAGCTACTAAATGATATTCACATGATGGACCTTTTATAAACTTGAATTAGTTGTGTTAGCAACTTTTGTGAAAACATTCTATTACTTAACTGAAGAAACCAAATAGCACCAGAAGATACAGCCCTAAAACAAAGAGGGCTTGCCTGCCATATCCAAATACAATCTAAGAGCCTGCATTGAGGGTATAATGTTGAATTTTATAGATAAGATTCCTGATGCTCAAATCTATCCAAACCCTAAACTGCACACCTGTTATATAACTGAACAGTGAAAAATTAGTTTATTATTCATATACTGATACAAACCACTCATAGTTTGGAAGAATTTACTGTTCTTATACTAGCGCAGTTTTGTGGCAACATGTTCTCATTTTGTCCTGATTGCCTTGATGGTTTAAGAACTTTCCATCCTTCTGAATTTTAGTATTCTTTTGATTGTTTTCCTTCATACTTCAAATTGTCCTTCTTTCTGAGTTGGGTTTTGATTTGGTTGTGCCTTTTATATGAGGTTGGAGCAATGATTGCTAAATGAGGAAACACTGTAACATATTGGATTTTACAGCAGCAGGAAAAAAAAAAATGCTAGTTAAAAAGGGGAAAGCTTCCAACCATTAGCAAATGTTGATTTACTCTGCACTACCATAGTTGCCTTGTATCCTTTACTTCTTTCCCTCCCATAAATTTATTCTTTCCTTCGGCAATCATTCAGTATTTCAGTTGAGGTGATCCAAAGTGCCGTCTTGGACTCTCTCTTTTGCTGACCTTTGTCCACCCCTGATGCAGTATGAGATCCCATCAGTCGCTAGGGAATTAAGGATTTACAGTACCAAATGCACCAACCTCTTTTTGTTGTTTGATGACAATGCTACTTGTGTTGGTCTCTGTTGTGCATTAGATTGCAGTATATACTTGGCTTTACAGGATTTCATCTCTACAGGGTGAAAGGGCACTTTTCCTTGAAAGTCATCGGAATTCTTTTGCTTGGATTGATGAATGGTTTGGACTGACAGTGGAGGTGATGCGTGAGCTAGAGCAACAAAGTGACACCTCACTTAACGAGGTAAGGAAATACAGGACCCAGATTTTGGTAGGAAATTTACTCTCGATTGATATACCTTAGGTTAGATTATTATAGCACAATTATTTCTGCTGTAATGGTCATGACATTATTGTTTTTCCAAATCAGAAATTTGGTCGGCAGTGTTTGGTCGAAAGCTAGGAGAGTAACACAATGAAGTGTCCTCTCTTGATATGATCGAGGTGCTACGCCCTAATTTCGCCAGTTGAGCACCATGCTAAATCCGTGGTAAATAGAAGATGGAAAGGATGATGCATCGGATGGTGCAGAAAATTGGAAGATGGCAGTCGTCGCGTTTTAAGTTGAGGAATCCATGATGGGTCCCAGTTTTTCCTCGAATTTATGATGGGATTCTATTGAACTTTTTTTTCTTTTTTTGGTAGAAGCATGTACATTTGAAACTTGTATAAAGAACTGTAATCTGATTACGGTTAAAAATTGATGTAGAAGGTGGAGATTGGTGCAAAAGCATTAATAAGAAAAATGTTCTTTATTTTAATATGGTGGAATATTTTTTTCACCTGCATCTGCATGGCGTTGCGAGCGGACTATTGAATTTAGTTGGATAATTACTCATAACTTGTATCATCGACACATTTTTTAACCATGTCTTCATTTCATATGTATGCATAAAAGATGTATTATCCCCAAGTGTGTATGGTTTGGAAGGTCAATAGAGGCAGCTAGCCCATTCTCAACCTGGTCAGCCCTCTTATATTTGGGCCGAAACCTCACATGCTCGGCTGATTTCGCCTGATGAATTACGGATAAGGTTAGCCCATTAAGCATGAGCCTCAACGAGACCCCAGCCCATGTTTTAATCGGCAGCGAAACAAAAAGAAAATTAAATTGGAAGAAATCAAGGATTTTGTAGGAGATTTTGCAGTGTCTTTTGAGCATCTTTACTTCGAGTGAATATCAGCGTTAGGTGTTTAAGTTTAAAGTGTTTTGGGCTCTAAGATTACAGTAACTTTAAAGTATTTTGAATTGAAGAAACGAATATTAATTTGTTTCTATATAAAGAAACACCCAAAAAAAAAAAGAAAAAGAAAAAGAAAAAGCGGGCCACCACTCTGGTTTGAACTCACTTCACATTTGGCCTTTCATGACTCCTGATGAATGCTATTATATAATTTATGGATTTTTTGCCCAATTTTCTTGTCATTATTTTAATGTACCCAATGCTTCTGTAACACGTAGGTCCTTCTAGGTAGTAGTATTTGCGAAGAGAAGCTGGGTAACGACGAGTCGTCGTGGATGTAAATTAGCATGGTGTGGATTTCGTCGCGTACCGGCATACATCATCCATCTCTGGTGCATTCCGAGTATGCCATGATTGTTTTGTCTGATGACAGTGGTACGTAGATATAGAGAGGACTCCTAGGTTTGCTTGGCAGAGATTTGGATCAGTAGTTGTGTTTTTTCTAGGTTTGCTTGGCAGAGATTTGGATCAGTAGTTGTGTTTTTTGCAGTATCTGACGACAATCTGCTGAGCTAGCTCACGTGTCTTTGGTTTCTAGTTGAAGATTCATTTCTGCAAATTGCCAGTCTCTCTTGTTCTTGTTCTCTAGAAAACATTGAAACTGGAGGCTGGGGACAGGTTGGCCCAAGTGTTAACGTAGGACAGAAAAAAAATGCATGGAAAATTTGGAAGAGGAATCAAATCATGTTGCGTCGTACAAGTAAAATTGAAGCTTCAAGGCTCTTCATGCTGTCACATACACGTCCAAATGCTTCTTTGGTTCTAAAGCTTAAATCCTGTTAGCCATGCTTTAATTTTATCAGACGCATCCTAAGATAACCATGTATTATTGATTGTGTAATTCTATAATTCAATACATTTCCAGCATCTGTTTCGATGAATTTGTGCCGTCACCATAATATTCAAGCCTCTCTCATCAATTCAATCGCCAACTTAGCAGTTGTCAATGTAATTCATTTTACACCTTCATTTATTTATTTGTTTTAGGTAGAAAATTCAGATTCCTCCTCCAAAGCAAAAAAACAAAAAAAAAAATCCCCAATAATTAATACTCCGAGCGCTTGGGGAGACGATGACCTTTGCTATGATCTGCATATCCCAAAAAAACCGGCTCACCTTCCCCTCAGGATGCGTCGGTGGTGCCCTCGCAGAAAACGAAGCAATTTAACAGGGCAAACACCCGACCCGAAGCACTCTTGCCCATTTTACTTTCTTATATAAGTTGCCTCGAGTAAGATGCATTAAAGATTCTCCTCTCTTTTCTTATTTGTTTATAGTTTGGAGACCACAGAAGAAATCTGGTGATGGCTCGTGGTCTTAGTGCTTAAATTTCATATCAGCATATTATAGGCAGTCAACTATTCATCCCTGAGGAAGCTAATCATTCAACCCTCTCAACCAGCGACCCAAACTTATAATAATACTAGAGTACTGTTCTTCCAATCTTCAGAAACAAATTCCGAAAACACGACTTTGAGAAGAACAATAAAATATACACGCATCTACAGTCAACCTTACCATCCAATATCATATTTAGTACAAATCTTTTCACCTAAATAGGGATTGTGAACGAGCAAACTCAGAAGATAGATACCAAATTTGCTTCGCATTGAGCTTGTCTCAAAAATGTATCCTGGTGGGCTGTACCTTCTCCATTCGGGTTTCACCGTAAGGTTCATCGTTGTCCATCCGCTTGTCGTGCCTAAATGCTGCACAGGCCACCACATAAACAATTACCAGGATGATCAAGATAACAATGTTGATCACAGAGACCCTCCTCCAACTCTTCTTTAAGCTTCCCAGAACACCAGCTTTACACGAATCACAATTGTAGCACAGTGTCTCTTGATCATTGTTCCACCTTCCGCAATCGAGATCAGTTCCGACCATGCCTGATCCCATAATCCAAACCGTCTCATTCTGATAGACATAGCCACATCCTGTGGGAGGTTTGCAACATCCAGACTGCAGCCACCAGAAAATCAAATTAGCTCATGGTGACAAAACTAAAGGAAGATAAGCCTTTAGATGATAACAAAGGCATCAAATTACTGGAATATTATTTTGCGCTTAAAAGGAAAAATCCATGGAAAACGAATTCTTGAGCGAATCACTTGCAAGTAGTGTTACTTCTAACACCTTCCTAACCTTCAATCTCAGCAAGTAGATTCATCATTTTGCTTGATATGATGATTGGGTGGCTGCACCTACCACATAAAAACATACATCCAGACACACTGCAAGATATTTTATTGTAAATTCGTGTGTCCTAAATGACCGTGGACTGTGGAGAACTATATCATGTCTACAATCACCAACTAATAAACTTAAATGCAGACGCAGCAGACAAAGAGCGACCCTATTTATTATGAGAAAAATAGAGAAATAGACAATTACGGCTCCAACACTTGGAGCTTTCCGGGTAGGTCAGGGTCCAATTCCAATACCAATCGATTCCAACTCATAATGGTGACCCACATTAAGGTATCAAGTGTCCCATACCCAAATCCAACTCATAATGGTGATCCACAAAATTCTGCCAAATCCCCTCCCTGTTGTTACTGTGTTACCCAAAAACAAATACATTAATAAAAAGTGGAAAATAAGTTGCACATGGTAAAGATGCCTAATCTTGTAAACAACCCAAGCCTTTTGGAGCATGGCATATGATCTTAACCCCATAGCCAAAAAAAAAAAAGTATGCAGACATATATGGTCTTAGATAGTCCTTAAACAGATGGTCATGATAGATCCTCTGAACTACGAAAAGTGATTAAAGCATCGAATCTATCTTGATGCTCCTCCTCCCAAATCTTCCAGTGATTTAGTGAAGTCATTGACTAGCATTTATGTCCCATGTTGTTTGGGAGGTTGATATATTATGATGTGAATTTTGTCATGCATGATAGCTCCTTATACATCAGCCAATCGTACATTTTCATTTGCAGGGTACGAAAGATGGCATATAAGTTTGTAACCACCACTATCCCCTCCCCCTCCCCCACCCCCCCAAAAACAAAAACACAAAAAGAGGCAGCACAATTAGAAAGGAAGAAACAAGAATGAGAAAAGTAGAAAGATCAAAGATGGGCAAAATTCAAGCTACAATATTCTCGTGTTAGTGATATTTCACTTTCAGACTTTCAGTATATTCTTACGTAACCTCATAGATGAAGCAAACAAAAGAAGAACTCGTATAAGGATATTCTACAGATGTAAAAGAAAGAAAATGGACCACGTGAAAAAGCAAAACCCAAAGGTTCCCAACTTCCCATATCGTACTCGTGACTACAAAAAGTAAAACCCAGAGGTTCCCAACATCCCATATCGTACTCATGAGTCATACGACCAGAAAAAGCACAGTAGTATTCTTTCCGGGTATCATCGGTGTCCAATAGTAATATTCCCCTTTAATAGAACAAAAAGATAAAGCAGTAAAGAAAACATCCAATTCCTAAGGCTTTGAAAGGCTGATGATGAAACGTTTCCCCATTAAACGACAAGGTAGAGGTTGGTTAAAACTTAAAAAAGTGTCGTCCTTAGATAAGGATCTCAAAAGAGGACTTGTCACTTAAAATCCCTTTATGGTCTATACATACCCACCAGAGAATGTCCCTTAACAGTTACTACTACTTTTTAACCACAGAGGAAAAAGAAAGTGTACCCACTTAGCTAAAAATTGAGTCTGATGAATCTGGGGGCTTAAAGGGCCATCATCAGGGAAAAAATAAAAAAAATAATAATAGAAGAAAGGACAAGAAAGGGCTTAAAGGAAGGTAGAAAAACTAGTGTGTAAACTAAAAATGCAACCACAGGAAGGAATCAGGTCGGTGACAAAGAAATGTGTTTTATTAATATCACTTTGGCTTTTCTACGGCGAGGGGTGTGGTCTCCCCCCGGTGTGAAAGCAAAGGGGCACCTCTTCCAAGTGAAACTCCAGGTGCTCAGATCTATATCACTCAGCCACATCACCTGATCAAATCTCAAACAAGCTTGAGAGACATAAGATTCTTGACTATGAAAATCGAATTAGTTTTTCTTCTTTACTCGAATCCTTCAGACACGAAAAGGTTTTTTTGTAAAAAAAAATTCTGGGAAAGATCAGTTGAATATCATCATTCACCACCATCCTTTCACTAACAGGAACTATCAAACAAATGAACCCACCCACAGAATAAAAAAGACAGGCAAAAAAACGTAATCTTCGGTTCGTTACCTCAATAGGACTGAGCTTCCTCATGGAAAACATATCAGCACTTTCAGGAATTCCACCAAAATCCCTTCTCAGCTTGCCACAAACATGAGAATCCCTGATGCAAGAACTGATCTTTGGCCAATAACTATGACTTGTGACCCTTTCCTCCAGCCATCCAGAGTAGTCCTGCAAGTAATACTCTTGATAAACTTTATTCGAAACAGGCCTGCCTGTCCCTTTATCAGTCACAGCATAAGCAAATATCACAAAGCCAATAAGGGTTGCTATGATTACAAACATAGCCCACAAGTAAAGGTACATGAGGAAAGTGTTCCCGTAGCAAGAACCAGCAATACCAGCCAAAGAAACAACCATGATAGCTATGCCTATTATGATCAAAGGCCACTGAAGAAACTTCAAGCAGTCTGTGTTGCTGGCTCTGCTGCTCAGCCATATTCCACCTCCTAGTATTGGTATAGAGGCTAGGAAAGTCAAGAAGTTTAGTAGACCTATCAGTTGGCTGCTAGTTCTCATCTTAATCTGCTAGCTGTTGAAGTATGTTTATCCTTCAAGAATCAAGACTTGTCCTTTTTTGTAGCTTTACTCAGCTCGAGTGTGTTTCTTTCTGGAGCCTTTTTTAGTTTCTGGGATTTTGTGTTTTGGAATTCAAGAACTGGGATGAACTGGGAATTCTTGGAAGGGGGAGACGATGGTAGTAGTATTATTTATTATTATCATATAAAGGGAACATGAACAGTGGGGTACTGGCAGGGAGTGTTATTGTGTGAGTAAAGAGGAGAGAGAAACTCTGCCTCGGATTATGGACAAAGTGTGGTGGGTGAATTGGCAAAGACACCCTTATATTATTTTACTACCAATAATATTTTGGAGACCGTGGAGGATGTTTTGGCCTTTTGGGTCCTGACTTGATTTTCTTGCTATACCATTTTGTAGTAGTAAATTTGTTGCCACCAATTTTGTAAATCTATCCAAGAAGATGGTCATTTTCTGGACTCGTAAATTTCCTCGGTGAATGATTGAAGCTGCTGATTTTAAAGAAAGACTTGGCTGTTAAGCAGTCAGCTCATCCGTGATGGTGTGGCGGTCACGAATTGGACTCTCTTTCATGCTACTATTCATACGAGATTTTTTTTTGGGGGGGTAATAGCTGGGGAGCCCCTATACTTTCGTGATTGTCTACTTTTAACCCCTCATCTAAATTTTGGCCTGTTTGAAATTTGCTATGTTTTTCATGAACACATTTCTCAATTACCTTTTACCTCACATATATCAAATCGCTATAATAATTTATTTACAAAAAAATTCGAAAAAATGCAATCCAAACAAGGCTATTTTTGATTGGCTCTTGAACAATTAAAACTACACATTTTAATGATTTTTGATGATTTTAAACATAAATTTGGTAGAATTTAAAGGGCATTTTTGTTCATTCATAATTGAACCTCTAAGACCAGCATCAGAAACCCTCAAAAGAGGTAACCCTTCAATATTTTTCACACCATTAGATTGAAGGGTTAACTCTCTTGAGGGTTTCCAGAGGTTCACTTATAAATAGACAAAAATACCCTTTAAATTCAGCCAAATTTATGTCTAGAGTCACCATAAGTCTTTAAAGTGTGTATTTTTAATTGTTCAAGAGCCAATCAAAAATAAAATTTAGATGAGAGATCAAAAGTAGACAATGATAATAGTTCGGGGCTCTCCAGATTTTTTGCCTATTTTTTTTTTTAATTATTACTACGCCTGTACGAGCCAGGTTGAAATTTGGGATCTGAATCATCACGTACTATAAATCATTCCAAATACTAAATGGTTTGCATTTGTAAACTTTTTCCCTTTTTCTTTGGTTTGTTGATAGGGATAATATCAGAAACCTCCCCTGAGATTTCTTGAAATATCACTAAACTCCCTCCACATTTTGGAAATCTCTCCTACCACCCCTCAAGTGATGGTGGGGTCAGAAGTCACTATGAAAATTCATCAGTTGCCAATAATACCCTTGTTTATGCTGTGGTCTTATTCAGCTTATAAAAGGAGAAAAAATGACAATATCACTAAGCATGCAACTGTATAAGGAGTGGGAAACCATTGCCGCCTAGAAGTTGAGTTCCGTACATGTATCATGGCGCCATTTTGCTCTGATAAGACATCTAAGTGCCCGGGAAATGCCAAGGAATGAAATACTACTTATTTGTTATTTGTAGCTTGGAGAACCAATTGAAGCTATGTTTCTGGAAATCTCTTGCTGGATATTGCAGAGGAGGAGAAATATGGCACTTGAATGAATTGCATGCGTTCGGTTGGACCGAAAGTGTGATTGTCAAAACTAAGCTGCAAAACAGGTAAAAATCTTCCATTGCTGGTTGATATGATCAACATGTAATTGGACAAAATGCAGGTGTCATTAAGCTTTCTGTTTGATTTGCCTATAATATCTCTGTTTTCCTTATATTTTTCTGTTTTGTTGGACTTGATGACTGAGTTTATAATCCAACCAGACCCTTTGTATGCTCTTGTTTTATTAAGTATTATTGATGTTGGATGTTATAAAAAATGTGTGATTTGATGATGTATGCCTGACCTTTATAAAGTTGATGAACAAAAAAGTTGATGAATATTGAGTTTTTTGAAGCTGTAATACATAAGAAGAGCTTAGCTTTGTAGATTAAAGTTGCAATACATATGACAAGCTCTAAGTGTAGTGTATACAGTTGGTTAGTAGACAAAAGTGAAAATTTAAATGAAAAGCTGGTGAGGGTGATGATGTTCATGAAAGCTGCAATGAAGGTTCTGTTTTGCAACCTGAGTTTGACTTTGAATAAGCATGCATGTGTTATAGCCCTCTGAGTATGTGATCCATATAGCAACTGATTGAGACTTTTCTTGGGAACACACTGATATGTAGGATGGGAAGAATTATTGCACATGATATTGTAGTTCATTACATGGGAAACACTGTCAGAATTCCAAATGTCGATCCAAAGAACTACCAATATATTGACCTTCTCGGTGATGTTACTGATAAGGCAATGAATGATTTGCCTGGAAATTTGAACATGCTTGTGCATATGAAATGTGCGATTCCTAGAACAACAAGCTTTATGGACATCAGTAGTGACAAATCAGTATCTGATATGTTCAAACTTCATGAGCAAGATCTTGTTATAAACTTGTACTTGCTGCACCTGGATATTATTCCTACTACAGAGGAGAATATGGTAGACAATAGGAATAACCAACTTCAGGATGCACAGAAAGACAAAGGAATCGAAAAAACTCCTATTCTTGTAGTTGACAGTGAGGGTGATGATGAGATTTATGCTTCTAGTTCTGATGACTCTTGGAAAGATGACATGGATAGTGACTTAGAAGATGTCATAGCTGAAGATAGGGCCTTAATTTCTTCCAGTGACAAGGAGGAAAATGACTTGTCTGATTATGAGGAGATTGAGGATGCACAGGTTGGGCCTGATTCAGAATCTGACCAAGAATCAGATCCTTTGAGAGCAATCATGCTGTCAAAAATGTGGACTTACAATCCAAGAGAGGACATTGAGTTTGAGAAAGGAATGCTATTTACTAATGTGGATGCATTTAGAGCAGTGTTAAAAGACTATACTATTCAAAAAGGATTTCCATTGGTGAGGTTGAAAAATGAAAAGAGCAGATGCACTGCTAAGTGTGGAGCTGAGGGTTGTAATTGGAGGATTCATGCATCCCCAGTTGCTGATACAACCACATTCATGGTTAAGACATATACACCTGAGCATACGTGTGTGATGGATAGGAAAAACTCAGAAGCAACATCAGATTGGATTGCAAAAAAATTAATTTCTGTTATGAGAGATCACCCAGAGATGACAAGCAAGGGAGTAAAGGCTGAAATGCAGAAGCATGGAGTCTTGCCAAGTAGAATGCAAATTTACAGGGCAAAAAAGAAAGCCTTGGAACAAATAGAAGGCTCACACAGTGAAGCCTATGGAAGGTTACCAAAATATGCTGAACTTTTGAGGATTAATAACCCGGGAAGCATCATGAAAATTCACTACGATAGGCCAAACCTTCTTATGGAGCCTAAATTTCTGAGATTGTTCATAAGTTTCAAGGCACAAAGAGATGGTTTCCTAGCAGGTTGCAGGCCATTTATTGGATTTGATGGCTTCCATTTGAAAGGTGCATTTGGGGGCATTCTGTTGACTGCTGTTGCTCTTGATGGGAACAACAGTTTGTTTCCATTAGCTTTTGCTGTTGTTGAGTGTGAAAACAAGGAAGCTTGGAGTTGGTTTTTTTACTATTTTCAGGATTTCTTTGGACCTTTTCCAAACAATATTCCACTCACCTTCATGAGTGATAGGCAGAAGGTATGTTTCCTGGTTCTATGTTTTATGTATAAGATTTCTTCCATTGTTGTTTTGCATGGCTGTCAAGTAACAGAACAGGAATTTGTTTTTGTCCATTCTCTGTTTAGGGACTAAACCTTGCATACGAGGAACAAGTGCCACAAGCTGCTGCACGATATTGTGATTGGCACATCTATAGCAACTTCAAAGTGAAATTTCCAGGATTGCTTCTAAGAAGATTTTTTTGGCAAGCAGCTAAAAGCTATGATCTTATAGGACACAATGAGACTATGGAAAAAATAAAGAATATTAACATAGATGCTTGGAGATACTTAGCAAACATTCCTAAGTGTAATTGGGCAAGGCATGCATTTTCTGTTGAAATTAAGTGTGATCATGTCACCAACAATTTCACAGAATCTTTTAATGCATGGGTTGGTGAACTGAGAGGAAAGAATATACTTGCTCTGGATGATGGACTGAGGCAAAAATTCATGAAGAAACTACATAAGAGGTATCAAAAAGGCTGCACATGGACATCTAGACTTACTCCACATGTTACTGGTAAGCTGAAGGATATTGCATCTGAATCAAGAAAGTGTTCATTGACAATGGCAAGTGAGAACACATTTGAAGTAGCAGATGTGGATAAGTCCTATATAGTCAAGCTGCATGAGAGGACATGTGAATGCGGGGCTTTCCAGTTGACTGGCATTCCTTGCAAACATGCTGCACTAGGAGCTATTTACAGAAGGGAGAAACTGGAAAGTTATTGTGATGCAGCTTTTTCAAGAGATCAGTATTTGAAAACATATGCATTCATGATCAACCCAATTCCACATATGAATAGGTGGCCTCCTATGGAAGATGTGACACCAGCAGTAGTTTTGCCACCACCACTTAGAAGAAGAGCTGGTAGACCAAGAAGAAATAGAAGAAGAGCACCTGATGAAGGAGCTCCTGCATCTCAACACAAGAGATCAATCAGTTTTAGGTGCTCTAAGTGTGGTGCATTTGGACATAATAGGAGAACTTGTCAAGGAGCTCCTGTTGCTGAAAAAAGAGGCAGCAGTACCTCTGCAAATCAGGTAGCAGAACGAAGAGGAAGACCAGGAAGAGGCATTGCCAATACTGGATTAGCAGGATCTGTTATATGGGTAATTGTAGCAGTTGTATATTTACAGTATCTTTATGTGTATTTGGGATTGCAAATGAGCTTAGCTTTTTGTCATGATTTGTCAGGAACATGCACAAGGAAATGTGCTAGTGATTGTGTCAAGTCAAGGCAGTAATGGAAGCACTCAAAATCAAACTACTGGAGCTAATGTTCAACTTACTCATTCTGCTAGCACTAGTACTAATACCAGAAAGGTAATGCTAATCAGAAATTAGTTTCATTACCTATTGCTAACTATTTTAACTGTCAAGGCCATTAGTTTAATAGAATTTGTTGCATGGCTTCAGAGAGGAGGGCCAAATGCATGGGTTGGAACTACTGTTGCTAACAATAATAAGAGAGCCAGACGAAATGCAGCTCTTAATCCACATCAAACTCCAGCAGTCACTGCATCTGCAACAGCTCCAACAGTCACTGCCTCTTCAATATCCACTTCTGCAACTACCACTGGAACTCACAATGACAATAGCAGCATCAGTATGTGGTTTTAATTAGTACTAGTAATATGAGTTTTGCTTTGGGAGACTGATCTGGTACAGTTATATATGTAGCAATCCTCATCATCTAGAATGATGTTTTTAGATGATGTTTTCAATTCTTGTGGATTGCTATATACTTTTGCTAAGTATTATTTGTACCGTATGCCAAGTACTTATATGCATTCCCAGTCCCATTGAACAAAATCTTAGACATATGTTTTGGTGCAATATGGTGGAATTTCAATTTACTCTTGCCAAATATGCTCTGCTGCTATCCACAGATCTTGGAACATGATGACTTATTCCATTGTGTATGGAATTTGCTAACTCCAACGTGTATGCTGTGCTTTTTTTTAACTCTATGTCTCGGATTCCTTACCATTATGTATGAAGCCTTATTGTTATAATTGGAATGAACTTAGCAGTAAAGTATTGTTGTACTTAAGGAACTTCACCTGTGTGCTTAGAGCATTTTCTGTCAAGTATGACTTTTGGTATAACAGTAATGCAACAAATCTTGGGGGACATACGTATGAAGTAAAATACAGCTTCAACTCATTTTTGCATAGCTTAACATCATGTTCGACTTACACATACCTTCTGATTTTTTCATGTGTGACCAGTAAGGCTCCAAACAGCTTGGAACACATCTACTATTACAAGAACAAGAAAGTGTGATTGCTTTAACTATTTGAATGAAAAGATAAATTGCTAAGAGTAGTAGATTGATGATAAACAAGATGGTGATAATTGCATTCTGTCGAGGCATCAAGTTAGATTCCTGATTTGCTGTCCTTAATGGAAGCACTGCACGATCAGCTTCATTTCTTTGGCTCTGCACTTCTTCACCTTCATTTCTTTGGCTATGCAACTCTTCACCTTCATTTCCTTCATACCGCTGGAAGTAGTTGCACTTTGAACAACTAAAATATAGCTTATCCGGATTTCTTTCACTCTCTGAAATTCGTAATGTAGCCTTACGGTTGCATTTACAATACCGGTTCTTCATGCTTAATGATGAAGGTGATTTATATGAGTGCCCTTCAAATGATGAACTAGCCATTGCTTTGCCCAATTACCTCTCCATCTACCTTACTTCACCAGCGGTTCCTTCACCTTTTAATACAAGTAGAAGCACTCAAAGTAGCCGTTGCATGTCCAACGGTCATGCAACAGTGCTGCCAGGAAAATATTCTCCAATTCATATTTTTCACCTATTGCAACTTTCTTATGTCACTGTATCAGTCAAACTAAGGGTATGAAGGGAACTAAAATACTCTCCCTCCTCCAAAATGCTTAATCTATTGTTACTTTTGCTTAGAGGGGCTGACATTGTTAAGAAAATGTCAATTCAATGGGTGGTAGGAGAGATTTCTAAAATGTGGAGGGAGCTTAGTGATATTTCAAGAAACCTCAGGGGAGGTTTCTGATATTATCCCTTGTTGATATGAATACTAACATGACTATTATTAATTGATTATCTTGGAAAGAACGAAATAATTTCGTAAAACATGTGTACTTGACCTGTACCGCACTTATAAATCTTTGACTGACTAATTTAAGCAATCCCTCAAAATTACTTATAAAAACATATTTGTCCAAAATTTGGTGAATTTCATGAGTTTTTTTTAACTTCAAGTTTTTTTTTTTTTGGTCAGTTTTTTGGTTTTTGCTAAAAGATTTTCAGTTTTTTCAGAGAGAGAGAGAGAGATAGTGATGTGCTATCATTATTGTTTAGATTCAGCACGTAGCAATTTGCAGCAGCCTTTTTCTTCTTCCTGCTGCTTATTGTGCAATTAGCGTGTACGGCTTTCCATTAAACACATGGCGACATTAGATTTAGGTTCAAGTCTTTATTATACGATGGCAGTTTTCAAACGAGTAATTGATTTCGAGTAAAGACACTGCTTAAAATCCGACAGAACTGTAATGGAGTTTGCTAGCTGGATGCAATAAAAAAATACCGTACACAGTAATTTTTTGTTTTATTCTGTTGTTTACAAATAAGAAAAGCACAACCCTGCTTGGATTGATAATTTTAGAATATTTTATTAACATATTTTTTTAATACTTTTTACTTTCCTTATAAAAACTTCTAAAGGTGACAATTCAAGCAGGACCACGAGTAGATGGCTATTTTTGCGGAGAATTCGGCAATAATCACCAAATCAAAGTCAACCAAAGTCTTTGTCCTGAAGGAAAAGGAGCAGTATTAGTAAAAAGTTGAGAAACTTCCTTCGAGTGGACGGTGATCTTGATTCGTGGTCCCCTTGGGTGTGAAACTGTACATGTCAATTCTTTGGCTCTACAGTTGCAAAAATATTATTATTTTTTTTTTAAGTAAGTTCGAGTAAGACCCTGTTCGGATGTACGTTAAGAGATCAAATTTTCTTTTCTATATTTTAAAAATTCAAGCTTTTCTCAAATGTCGTCAGCGGGTGCGTAGACACCCATCTGAATCGGTGATGGTTCAGTCTCCTCTAAATTCTTCTTAGATCTCTTTAGGTAAGTCTCCTCTCTTCACGACCCCAACGAAATTCAAATGGATAATCTTGTGTATAAAAGTTTCCTGTAATTATCAACTGCTGAACCAGCATGTGTTGACACTACTGATGCAAGTCTTTTTATACTCGTGGCCTTGCATGGTCGATGAGTATATTGTGAATTGTTAATCCTAAAGACCAGGCTATCTTTTCCTCACACGAGAAGCAATGGCCAACTGGTGGTAATTTATCTCTTTAAGCAATAATCCCCCGTCCCAACCGGTCGCAGGACAAGCACCCGCTCTCGTTGCCATCCTCAACAAGAAGAAGCACATCACGTGCCTAACTGATGGTAATTTATCTCTTCAAGCAATGATTTTTTTTCTGAAGTAGATGGCAGTTGTCGATTGCTGGTCAAAATCATATAATAAATAAAAAGGGAATGCAGGAATGGATTCGTGGCCTCTTCCCATACGCATCTGTGTCATGAATATCTTTTGTCAATCGCCAGACGTATATATATTGCATCTGTTCAGTTTGTACGAGGAGTGAGATCAAATCGAACTACTTTGCACTCTCAATCTTTGTCTTGCCTCGTATCATTTTCAATGCTTTGAATTAGCACTTTATTACTCTGCCAGTTTGACATTTTGTTTTCTAAATTTGACAAATTCTGGATAGAAATTATTCATCTACCACGCAGCATCTAAGCTCTTCCCCCCCCCCCTTTTTTTTTGTATGGATGGAACATCTAAGCTACTTATAATGCACTGAAAGATTTGCTAATTAACAGATGTACTGAAACCCATTGTAGAGGTAAAGAGTGTTTGCATCATCCGTCAATAGATGGAAAAAACATGAGATTACATAACTAGTGCCCCAGGCACAATTACATGACTACATTTTCGGTTCCGTCATCTTTAACTTAAGGTCCACGATGCTAGTTTCTGTTGCTCTCATTATATTGGCAATAAAAAGATCTTGTTATCCATTAATCTCGGATTATTTATAAACAGTGATGGACAAATCAGAAACAACTTGAAGTACAATCCTATCAAAATTTTGGTATTTGGAGATGACAAGTACAACCTAATTTTGGATTTCCATTTTTCTCTAAAAATTTTTTATGTTTTTCATGAATATAATTTTCAATCAACTTTTTACCTCGCATACATTAATGTAATCTAGAAAAACAAAGCGTGTATAAACATAAAGGGAATAAAATGTAATTAGTAATTTAGTATCATCTAATGCGACAACTTTAGGTCCAAATAGTAGGGAATTCCTTAGCAATTAAAGAATGAGAATTTAAACTATTCATTATCTTTACCACCCCATATTTGGTGTGTCTACAAGTAAAAGTTCATTTTACTAAAGATCCTCTTCTCTATCAGTATTGTCTATGCATGTTCGAAATGAAATACACAATTTTACTTATGGTAAAATTCTATTTTTCCGAAAGCTAATATTGATAGAGTGCCTATATGAATTAGGTGCTTTAAAATGTAGTTTTCACTGATCTCGCGACTAGTGATCAAAGGAAAAGAGGGGTTAACGGGAAGGGTAGAGGATAGGAGGAGGGAGAAGGAGGAGCGAGAAGAAAGAGGAAGGGGGAAGAGGAGGAAGGATGAGGGAAGAGGAAGGGAAAAGGATGGTGGCGATGCAAAAGAGAGGAGAGAAGGGGGTGGCAGTAGTGAGTGGTGGTGTGTGATGTTGACGGATGGGAAAAAAAAGGTGGTAGATTTATTTTATTTAATTATTTATATTTTTATTAGGTACATTTAAGATTGTGTGTATTTCGAGTATTTTTTAGGTCTTTTAGAATTAATTTTATATACATTGTCAGTGTATATGTTATCACCATTAGATATATGATACATGTACAAAATTTGAATTTGAAATTCAAAATTTGCTCATGTGTCATCTATTCAACCTGATAGTTTATATAAAATTTACTCTTTTAAATTTATATTATTATAGACTCCAAAAATAAAAACTTGTATAAATTTATATTATTATAGACTCATAAAATAAAAATTTGTATTTGAAAAAAGAGAAAATTTTATATATACTATCAATATATATACTATTATGATTGGATGGATGACACATAAATAAAATTTAAATTTCACATGTGTTATATGTTCAAATTTAAATTTTATACATGTGTTATGTACATATGAGGGCCACTAACAGTGGATATAACATTAATCATTTAAAAAATCCTGATCCAAGTGGAGCCAGACTGCCAGGGTGACGTTAACTTGTCAGTTGAATAGATGATACATAAGTAAAATTTTAATTTTAAATTTAAATTTTATACATATGTTATATATATCCGAGACCACAGATAGTGGATATAACATTATTATACCTTTAAAAAATCCTGATCCAAGCGGAGCCAGACTGCCAGGGTGACGTTAGCCTGTCGCTCGTCTTTTGCCAATCAAAGTACATTATACCGTTATTGTCACCCAAGCACACCAAAAATTACGGAAAGGAGCTATCGTGGGCCCACAATACTGTCATGAAACTCGTAATAAAGACTAGAACTCGAAATGTTGGTTTTCATTTCCTGTCAGTTACTTTGGGCTTCAAATGGGCTTTCATTCTGCATACAATCCCCTGCAGTACCATTCACCTACAGTTCGATGCACTCTTGGTCTCTTCCTCCTTTGTCCTTACCTTGAGCATCTGTCTGAAATTTTGTTGTATCTTACAGTAGTTATATTAGTATAAATATTTAATGTTTGTAAAAATATTAGAATATTTAATATTTAGTTATATTAGTAAAAATATTTTTAAATATTAACATATTTAATATTTAGTTATATTAGTAAAAATATTTTTAAATACTCCCTTCTATCACCCCTCACTCCCGATAATGTCTGCCACCGCCTTGGCCATCAATACCTTACTTAATGTTTTATTTTTAGGCTCCATTTGGATTAGCTGTTTTTTGGGTTATTTTTCAAAAACAACACTGTAGCATTTCGTTTTTGAAATACAAGTCCGTTTGAATTAATTATTTTTGGGGTTGTTTTTCAAAAACTATATGAAAAACTTTTACTGTAGATGTTTTTTGGATTATTTTTAGAGGTATTTTTAAAACATATTTTGAGTATTTTTATAATTTATAATTTTTATATATTTATATTTATATACATTTATGCATTTATAATACATTTATAAATATTTATAAATAAATATATTATGTATATTATAGTAATATTATAATACATTTATAATATTTATATAAATAAATTATAAATATATAAAAATATTTTTTAAATAAAATAAAATATTCATAATATGTATAAATAAAAATAAAAATATTTAATATATATAATATACATTAATATTAATTATAAATATTATAATATTATAAATATGGTGTTTATATAATATTTCAATTTGTAATATTTATTGTATATTTCATTATATAAATATTTATATAATATATAATATATAATTTTCAATTTGTATAATATACATAATATTGTATATATATAATATAATATACATATTATAATATATTATACATAATATACATTATTACATTATTACATATTATGTATATTATATATTATACATAACATTATTATACATTATTATACACAATAATGTACATAATAATATTATACATTAATAATGTATATATTATAATATAATGTACATAATATATAATGTATAAATATTTATACATTTATGTATACAATATTACATATTATGTATATTATATTATGTATAATATTAATGTATATAAATGTTTATATAATATATAATTTTCAATTTGTATTTTTCAATTTATATTAATATAATATATATATATATATAATATACATAATTGAAATATACAAATTGAAATGTACATATGGAGTTGTTTTTGATATAATGTTTGGATATGGTGTTTTTTGAGTTGTTTTGGGAATACACATTTACTGTAGCATTTGGAATGTGAAAAACAGCTTTTAAAAAACAGAGGCAAAAACAAGGAATCCAAACGGACCCTTAGTTTTTCCTAAAACTTACACGTATTTTTTATCGTTACTGTTGGTGATTATTTATTAAAACTTGGTCGTTCTAAAACACATGTACGACACGATTGCTAAACAGGTAGTTTGTAAGGATGTTAATCAAATAATTGTGAGAATTTTAGTTTGAATTTTAAAGCATCATTTTTTCCCATTCCCTTTATAATATTTGAAATCTCTTTTTTGACTAAACAAGAAAGGCAAAAAAAAAAAAAAAAAAAACACTCTTCCTCCCTACCCTTGTAAACGATCCCTACCTTCCTCAAACTAGCCACCACACCAAACAATGAGGTTTTTTCTGGAGATACTTAACAGATTTAGCGAACAAACGGTTGTTAGGTCAATCGTTTGTGCTGATCTTTGTCCAATTTCACAAAATGTAATTCACTTTTTTCATGATATCACATACTTTTAATAGAAAGTAATTACAGAACAATTTTTTATGAGCACATGGTGTGTGAAAACAATGTACATGTAGGGTCCGTTTGTTTCGGGTGAAAATGTTTTTCAGGAAAATATTTTCTTAATTTCCCGTGTTTGGTTGCACAAAAGTTACTGAAAATATTTTCCTATGTAAAATATTTTCACTCATCTTATGGAAAACAACTTCTCTTCCAAACTTACTGAAGTTGTTTTCCGAAATGCATGCATCCCGCCTGTAGCATGTTCCAAATTTACTGAAAACATCTTATAGTATGTTCTTTTTTTTTTTTAATATAAACAGGAGGATTCGAACCTAAGATCTCTTCCTTACACTCCCTTCCCCCTACCACCCAACCCTCCCCCTAGTATATTCAAAATAAAAAAAAACCTCATCCTGCTCATCCTATGCTAGTAATTAATTATGTATAATAGGGACATTCTTTTTCTAGAGAAACTTTCAGCAGTGAGAGTGCAAGATATATGTCATAATAAGCATTGCATGTGATTGATATTTGACACTAAATGGCCAGCAATTTATTTATTGCTTAAGGAGATATTTTTTTATTCATATATACATTTCTCCAAGATTTTTTAAAGTTAAACAATGAGATAAATTTTCTTATTTTGCATGGGAAGAAGTATGTAGTTATAACGTGTAGAAAGTTAAGATAGAGATAAAAGTGAAAATATTTCAAAAGTTAAACAAATACCAGAAAAATAAAGTAAAAAAATATTTTCAATAAGCTAACCAAACACCTGAAAATGATGAAAGGGAAATTACTTCCACGGAAAATTACTTCCACGGAAAATATTTTCCTAAGGAAAACATTTTACTTCCAACCAAACAGACCCGTAGTGAACTGAACTTTACATTTTCTTTTTGGCCAATCTTGAACATTAACTGCTCAAGAATAGTCATCAAGATGACCGTCCCTGCCGTGCTTTTGATACTTAGCATTAGATGTTATGTTATGTTTTGCACTTGAGATTTGTTTTGTTTGGGCCCTTATTTGCTACTATTTCTCGGCTCTTTCTTCTAACGTTTCTTGCCCCTATCTACCCAATTGCATACAACTCGAAAAGTTGGGCTCATGGACAAAGGTGTAATGTGGATCAAATAGTATATGGCAATCGTTTCATCTATATACTAACACGTGGGTCCTTGATGAAATTTTAGAAATGTTGGCCCACAAGGGATAGCAGCTTGGCAGTTGGCACCACCTTCAAATTCATCCATTTTCAATTTCTGGATGTAATTGGAAAGATTCGGGCACGAAGGAGGCAACGAAATCCTAAACTGTGCTGATTTTCAATTTGTTTTCGATATTGCTACTGCTTGAAAAAGTGGAAAGATTTTGGTGGTTAAAAAATTTGAATTGAGCTGTTAACCATTCCGCCGAAACTGTCACTCCAGCAGAGTTTCTTGTATCCCATAAAAAGAAAAGAAAAGAAAAGAAAAGAGCAGCGGGTTCCGCACAGGAATGGTATTGTCTTGCATTTAATACGGGACCATGCTTAAAATGGTCCACAGGCTTGTTATAACTTGCAGAATCAGTCTATTTATGGCTTCCCCCACCCCCCCCTCTACAATAGGCTATGTACGTGATAATTGTTTGCAAAATCTCTCAGCACGTATGCATCAGTTTGAACAATTGAATCTCCAAAGTCCAGCGCCAAAAATCTTTCGGTCCTGTGTCTGTATGTTGAAGGGTCATATCACGCAACCAAAATTATGAACCCAAGAATCTTGCAGAGCGGATCCCACTCGTGGACCGAAAAACACAACAAACCTTCAACTTATTTAATTCCAGACAAATCATGAACATAGTGGTTGGTTAAACAAATCAAAGGAAAGTACCCTAGTTGTAGATCAAGAAATCAGAGACGCCGCCTGCTGTCTCCCTATTAGCCTTCTTCTTAGTTCTTTCTGGGAATAAAAGTATTTAGTGGCATCAGAAGATCGCCATCAACTCAACGGCTAAACGCTCTCATAAAACGACAAATGCTCCATCCTCTGTTTGTAATTGTCTGTCTTCGCATTTTGTATGGCCCCCCCACCTGCTTCCTGACCTCAGCCCCCTCTCGAGTCTCCTGTCTTGCCCTTTTCACTGCTTGCTTGTAGGCGTTTGTCTCTTATCTTTTTGCTCTATCTACGCAGAGGCATTAGCTGTACTGTTGGACGAACATGTAACCCGACTTTAAAGAAGCTACGTAAGTTGTGATAAAATCTTTAGGCCAAATTTTGGGTAGGCCGGGTTTTTAAAAATTTAGCGATCCAAATTGTGCTACGTCACTCTAACTTGGTGAGATAGTGTGGTACGATTTAAGTTATTGAATATTTAAAAATCGAATCTATCCAAGTATAAATTAAAATCTTAAGCAAAAAGACGAAACTTTGTTCATTTTTAATTTTAAGATTTTGCGCTCAGATGAAATTAAATATCCTGCTAAGACGTAGTAGTTTAAGCATTAAAATTTTTTGAAGAAAATAAATAAATAAGTACAATAGAAGGCATATAGTGAGCTGGTGTGATTTGAACAGGTCAAAAGTCAACTTTTGAATGTCTTAATTATGGAATTAACACATCATATCCTGGTCTTTCTTTGGCAAACTGCTAGCATTAAACGGAGGAGACGCTCATTTGGTCCACCAACATTGAGCATATTTACTGGTCTATCCACTTGCATGTCAATCAATTACTACCAAGTGAAGCAGGTTTTTACCTCGAAAATTGAGCCGAATGAAACGACAGCCTCTTTACTAGTCTTTTGCAAACTGCAACGCAGACGCAACGTCTCTTCCTCCTCCTCCTCCTCTTTTTTTCTTCTTACGCAACGTCTTTTGCTTTCACTTGGTCTGAATTCTGAAATGCTCGTAAGGTTTCAGTTTACATATTATTATTCTCTTGTTACAAAGCTCCGAATTAACTCTCATAAATCCCAGCCAGCCTTTCCTGGGATTTCCTTGGTAAGTAACAATGCACATTATATGTCTCTTTTGTTACTTTTCTAATTTTATCTTCTCGAGATTACCAAACCTCGCAAAAAATCTTTTTCTTTTTCCTTTTCCTTTTCCTTTTCCTCTTGGAAAATGCTAAAGAAATTTGCTTTCAAGCTCTCCGAGAGAACCTCAAATGGTGGGCTTTAATTAGCTTTTCTTTTTCCTGTTTTTGTTAGTCTTTGCATCTTAATAATAGTAGTCGTACTAGCAATACCAATTTTTGATGTACAAAACAGACGTGATGATGATATATTTTTTGTGGAGCTCTTTTTGGAACTTAGCCTCAAGAAATGATGGTGCTGTCTACTTTTCTCTGTTGAAGACAGCGAGGCTTAGCTTTGTTGTTCAATCCTGATATACACTGGTGCCGTGTTAACAGCCATTATGCCTTCTTTCTTAGAGGGTCCTTTTCCATATGGAAAATCGAATCTTTAAAAGCCTGTTAGACCCTTTTCAGTTTTCACCGATCTTTTTCTCCTTTAACCTTTCCAGGTTTATTCTCTTTCTTTCTATCTGTCTTTTTCTGCCTGTGTTATTCCTCGAGCTCCTCTTCTTCTATTTCTTGCAGCAATGCCTCCTCTTCTTTCCACTGTATGTTGCAGCAATGTTTTGAGTGAATCTTGATCCCAGGGTAATCTTTTTCCTCTGTTTCCTCTGAAACAGTTAAAAAGGGGTGGCTAATGTTGTTGTTTTCTGTCTCTCTGCCACATTAGAGTTTAGACCTTCCATTGAAAAATTTTGTACGTTTATTTTCATTATTTTACTTGTACTGTATTGACTATATAGAAGTGCCATTGATTCCGGCGGAGATGGGGGCTTGAATAGACAAAAGTCTCCTTAAATGCGTACCTAATTTACCCAGTGGCCCACTTTGTTATCTTTGTCTAGCAGCTGTTTCGACAATAGTAAGTAGTAGTGCTACTTATAATCAGACTAATCCATCAGGTGGTTAAAAAATTGAGTAGCTGGTCCTGCCTTCCTTTTTTTTTTTCTTCCATAGCTGTGCTTTCCTCGTGATGTTAATAATAATGCTCATCAATCATGCTTGAATCCTATCAATGGTTGGTGCGTATAGAGCGGGCAATCCTTAAATGCACTATTTTCTTTTCTTTTACCCAAAACAGTAAATTTAGGACTGGCATATTTACTCGTTTCCTTTTTTCTGTCTTTGATGGGTTCTCATGGGACTCTGGATGTCGGTGAATGAGTGGGAAATTTATTACTGTACTTTGCTTCATCAAAACATTAAATTCTTCTTGTGCATTTATTCACATTGGATTCTCCCCGTTTCACTCGCTCTCTCTTTTGTTTTTCTGTCCCTTAGCTTGTGATATTTCTGTACTCTTGCAGGTGTTGTGGGTCAGGGAGCATTAAATTGGTAAAGCGACTTAAATCACCATTTCATTATCTGGATAGAAGGTAGTTAAGATATGCAGACCCCAAAAGCAAGGTAAATTTAATCCCCTTCTATTCATTTTGGCCCCCTCCCTTAAACTAACTGCTATCTCAAACTGTTTCTGCAATGTGATCAAGTTGTTTTCCATCTCAGGATGAACTTTAGGATGCTGAACGTAAAGTAGTCTGCGTTTAAAGTGAATTTCTTCTGTCGAGTGATTTCGAACTCAGCTTGTTCTGCTGATTCTCTGCTTTTACTCTAATTGTTTTCTGCTAGTTTTTGTTTTGTTTTTTAACCAGTAAGCTTCCTTTCTGGTTGTATGACATGCCGAAAATCTATTAGGGTATGTATGCTGGGAGTTTCAGGGGATATTTAGCCCTTGAATGATAGTTGCATTAACAAGTTATGGTGTTTTTGCTTGCTGAGTCTCGTTGTCAAACAAATAGTTGCCGGTTGAGCTCTGCCAGTTGATTTTGATTGGTAATTTGTCCTGTTTCTGTATCTGGCTTGCTGCAAATTTAGCAGAGACCTTAAACGCCATTAATCTTGTGGGCGCCAAACAACCTCTTCAAACCGTATGGTCATTTGATTTTATTCTCTTACTCTGAAATAATGGGACTCAATTTTCAATTATGTAATCATGTACTAAGTAGTGAAAGGAATTTGCATTATCTCTTCTATTTACTATTCTACTTTGAAGTTAGCTGCACCAACAAAAATGAGACACTGATTTTGGTTCTTTCCAACTCATCTTGCAGTCTTTTTGGTGCACTGCACATGCAACTATCCAATGAGCTTTTGCTATTTCCCTTGGATTAACTGTATTTGAGCATTAGTGCTGCAATTCTCTATCAGACATTTACATTCCGTACCTAAAATTGCATTTGTCACTACCATTGTTCAGCTCCTGTTTTCAAATTCTCATCAAATCACGAAACTTCAGGGTGCAGATAATGAATGTTGTGGACAATTCACCTCTAGATACAGAAAATCTATATATTTACTAAGATGCCAACTAGAACTTTCTTTTTTGCTGCAATTTGCTTCTCATCTTATAACTCACCTACCATGTTTTCTCATTTAATTATTTTTGAAAAGTTTCTAGTCATATGCCATTGAGAATATCATTAGTTTTGGACTTGCCAGTTGAAGGAACTGCTGTGGAAGATGTCCAATTGCATCTATTTACTACCTCATCTGAAAGCTAAAAGCAGTTACAGATGAGAATTCTTTAAGAACTCGTACACTCTTAACAACCTGGAAGAATATCATGTTACTATAAAGACTTCATCTCCTATTTTGCTCTGTTCTGCAAAAGAATAGGTTTCATGCATATAAAGATACCTGATTTGGTAAATCTGATAGTTATTAATCTCACTATTGTTATCTGGCTACCATTCAGGAACGCTACAGGTGAAACACCTCAAAAGATCTCCCCTCGTGTTGTTTCCTCTGAAGTGGCTTCAAAGCCATCTCCTCGTTCTGTTTCTTCAGATGTGCCCCTAAAGCTCTCTCCTCGAGTTGTTCGCCAACTTAAGACAGCTAGCCTGGATTCTGATTCTGCTACATCTTCTTGCCGAGCAAGTAGGACACCAAAAGATAGAAGCTGTAAAGTAGCTGAGAGAAAATCACCCCGAAGCCCAGTGCCTGAGGTGAAGTCATATTCTTAGATTAAGAGAGCCGGAGATTTGCCTGGTTTTATGTTTTTGATAATGATTTTCTTACAACTATAGAAATATGCCTTTTTGAAAATCAGCAAATGCTTTCCATTTCTGTGGTCGCTATGAATTTCCCGTACTTAAGCCTTCGGTTTTGCATGATGGTCTCCATGCATAGCATTTATGAAGTATAGTTTACAGGATTACTCTTCTCAGTCCACTTAAGGGGATCCTTCACTTCCTAGCCTTATGTCCTCATTGTTGTGTTGGGAAAGCATAAGGCAACCTTTCTAGTGCTCGTTTAGCAGTTGTCTAAATGCCATGAAATTCTACCTGATCAAACTGAGATTATGAGAAAAACGTCTCTAAGATTTGAACTGGAAAGTCAATAGTTCTTCAGAGCAAGTTGGAAACTTCTCTCTTGTGATATCATTAACATCTGCATTAGCTTCAACTGGCAAGTCTGTTGTATTCCTGGATGAAGTCAAATATTAATTGACCTTGCACAAATAAGAAAGCATGGGCAATGCAAAAAATGGAAAATCATGCACTATACTTTTGATATGCTCCTCTTTTCATTCATTTTCCTATGCTCTCTTGGCTGTTTACAAACTATATGAAGCTTGTACATGAAAACATACATTTGTTACATGGACTGTATCCCATCAATTTTAGGCACATTACCTTTTGTTGATTGATGTTCTCAAACTTTCAATGTTTTTCAATGCAAGTTGCAGAAGAAGCATCCAAGTAGGGTTGCTGAGCTGGAATTTCAGATTTCTCAACTTCAGAATGACCTAAAGAGAGTGAAGGATCAGCTAGTTTCCTCGGAAGCATGGAAGAAGCAAGCTGAGCAAGATGCTGAAGAATCAAAGAAGCAGCTCTTAGAAATGTCTTTAAAGCTCGAAAAGTCACGGGAACAAGTTTTAAAGAAGTCTGGTTCTGAGGAAGCACTTTTAATTCAGCCCCAGAAGATCACTGAAGATCAGGATTCGCTATTGCAGTCTCAGCTTGAGGCTATAAAGAAGCAGCACTCACTTGACTCAGCTGCATTGGCATCTGCCGTGAATGAGATTAAGGAACTCAAGATCCAGCTAGAATCTGTAGCTGAATCTGAGGCTGCCCGGACGAAGCACGCAGAACTGTCACAAATTGAGCTTAATAGCTTGAAGCAAAACCTGACAGAAACTCTTGCTGTCATGGAAGACATGAAAAATGAGCTAAAAGACTGCAAAGAATCAGAAGCTCAGGCTCGAGTACTTGTAGGTGAGACACTGATGCAATTGGAAACAGCGAAAAGGACCGTTGAGTGCCTCAGGTCTGACGGTGTTAAAGCTGTTGAGGCATTTGATTCAATAGCTTCAGAATTGGAGCAGTCAAGGGCTCGTATAAACTTGTTGGAGGGGATTGTCAGTGAACTGAAAGCTGACACCAAAATTGTAGATGGTTATGGTTCCCAAACTGCAGGTGATCAGGAAATCACATTTGGGACTGAAGAAAAAGCAAACCTTGGGAACTCAAATGAAGGAGAACTAAATTCTCTTAAATCTGAAGTGGAACAACTAAAGTCTGCTCTAGAAGCATCTGAGATCCGATACAGTGAAGAGCAAAGTCGAAATGCTGCAGAGATCAAAAGTGCTTATAAATTGGTTGAACAAATTAAATCTTCCTCCATTGACAAAGAGGCTGAACTTGAAGCGGAGCTCCAGAAAACAATAGCTGAAGTTGAAGAGTTGAAGGCAGATCTTATGGATAAAGAAACTGAATTGCAGGGTATTTGTCAGGAGAATGAGGATCTGAATCTGAGGCTAGAGAACTTCCTGTCTAGCCGCACTAGTTATGAACTTGAAAAGGAGATCCAGAAAGCAATGGAAAGTATTGAACACTTGAAGGCAAATTTGATGGATAAAGAGACAGAACTGCAAAACATTGTCGAAGAAAACGAAATGTTGAAGACAGAGATCAAGAAAAAGGAAATTAACAAGGGGAAAGTGAATGATGAAATTGTTGACGAACTTGAATCTGCAAGAGCTGCAGAGCGTGAGGCTCTGATGAAGCTGGGGTATATGACGGAGGAAGTCGACAAGAGTAACAGGAAGGTAGCACGAGTGTCTGAACAGCTGGAGGCAGCTCAAACTGCGAATTCAGAGATGGAAGCTGAGTTGAGAAGGTTCAAAGTGCAGTCTGACCAGTGGAGGAAGGCTGCAGAAGCAGCTGCTGGCATGCTTTCATCAGGAAACAACGGGAAGTTCATGGACCGAACAGGATCGATGGACAGTAAGTATAGTCCGAGGTCGGGGAGGATTTCTTCACCTTATTCTGATGATGGGGATGATGATTTGCTGAAGAGGAAAAGTCCAAACATGCTCAAGAAAATTGGTGTCCTGTGGAGGAAGCCTCAGAAATAGCAGCATTGCGGGGCGTTTCTTGTTAACAAGTACTAGGAATTGAAGCAGTAGCATCTTTTGTAGTCTTGTTTGAACTAATGTACGACCTAAATTAGATGAAAAATCGATTTCTTGACTCCATGGAATTCCTGGTCTGTCAGTCGTCTATCTCCTTTATATCAATTCTTGGTTTTGCGAAACCACAGCTAACATTGAAGCCCTCGCACAGATGAGGTTCAGAACAATAATGTAGACGATGGAAAGTGGCAAGTTCAGAGCCATAATGTAGGCAGTGGAAAGTGGCTACTAGTGTTACCCAGTAATTAATTGCTCCATGCAGTAAACCTGAGCAAGATATTGGTTTATCAAATTATTTTTGTTCACTATCCCATAAACTGTAATCAGAGTATCTGGAAGTTCTTGGAATAAGGTCGTACATAACTTGATCATTATTTTGACCATTTACGAGTTAAAAGAACAATTTTTTCCCGTCAATTTCCTCATAAAATTATATATATTAAAAAAAAAAACCTTTCTCCCTTGCATCAGTTGCATGCAGAAAAAGGAAACAGAGAAATAAAGAAAAAAAAACTGATGCTACTGAAGCTTGGGCCTAGATGTCCAGCCCAAAAACGTAAGATATGGGCCTATGAAAGAGAAAAGCTAACTTAAAATTACGCAAAAGGTTTAGTCTGTCTTATAGGTGTCCGCCAAGTACTAGGGTTTTGCTCAGTATCTGGTAAGCATAGCGTAGCAGAGCAGCAGCTGCATCTCTCTTCGTCTCAAACAAATCCGCTAGCCGTTGTCGCCGTTGCCGCCGCCGCCGTTGCAGCTGCATCACCTTTCTCCATGGGGTACAGTCTCTATTTCTCTCTACTGTTATGCATTTATTTGCCGGATTTTTTCCCGTTTTCTGCAATGAGCTTGTGCTGCATGCTTGGATGCATTGCTTACCATTATTTCCATTTATTTGGAATTTTGGAACGATCTTTTTTACGAGTCATTCTCGTGTTTGAAGAGTAAAAAGTTTGTACTTGCTCATGAAAAATGAGATGCCTAGAAGATTGAAGACTAAGCTTTTTAGTACTTTTATATAGTGGAACACAAATTATAAGTAGGTTAGTGATGAAGTTTTTGGGTTGGAGGGATTGTGGGAGAGCAAGGGAAGATGGGTGTTGGTTTGAAATGACTTTGTGGGTAATTCCATGTCCATCTTGGCAAAGCAGATGAGCCCTTTCCGAAAGGAAAAAGAGGCGGTGAGCTGTTTTGAATGCTAATGGACTAATATCGAATGTTCACTGTATTAACTGTTCTCAGCTTCTCTCAACTTGTGGAGCTGCAGATCAGTGGAGATGAAACATTTTACATAGATGTTGTGTACGCAGCTCTTTAATCTTAAATCCTTACGAAGAGGAGTTGCTATAATGATGTCTGGAAGAGCTATTGCTGAATGACATCTAAAGCTGAGAGGATGGTCCGTCTGCTGGGCTTGTACAATTATGTGTTGGAGAGTGTTATGTCCTTTGTTCTGGATACTTTTTTGTTCTTTTAAGGTTTGACTGGCATTTGGAGGGCTTCTTCTGTATCCGGTTGAATAAATATAATGTGGAAACCTCTGTGTCAGTACTCCAAAACCCTAATGGGGATGAAACTACTATGGATCAGGAGATGATAAAAGTTAACATTGATCATGTTGACGTTGCGTAGCCAATCTTTGAATTTGTGCATTTGTTAATGGATGAAATATCTGTTGATAATGCAGGATTGTAAAATTGTAAGTGACCCCTCTGCCCCTTAGGGGTAAAGGGTAAAATCTGCATTTTAATGGAGGTAATGTGTCTATTCTTTGCTTGGATTGGGAAGATCAAATTAGAGATTAATATGGTCGGTATCTATATTTGTAGTATCTAATTTCAGGTGTTTGCTGTTGCACGTGTATCAGTTCTGGTTTCCCAATTTGCTAATTTGTTTTCTAGCATTATTTAGTCTGTTCTACTGAGCTTCAGTGGTTGTGAATTCCCTTTCAAGACCATGTGGACAGAAAATCTGGGATTTCATTTAAATGATCATGTCGAGAGAGTAAATTAGAGGGGAAAGGGAGAATTATCTACCTTATAAAATTTGTCTTTGATTTGTTATTATTAACTAATTGTCATCTTTTTCTAGTGTTACTCAGGACAATGGGCTTTCAGTCCATGGATGAATCACCTCTGTTTTTTGTTCCATTTGGTATTCAAGTCATTTTGTTCTGTTGTCTTTTTACAGGAAGACACGTGGAATGGGAGCTGGCCGCAAGCTGAAGACCCACAGAAGAAACCAAAGGTGGGCTGATAAATCTTACAAGAAGTCCCATCTTGGTAATGAGTGGAAAAAGCCATTTGCTGGATCATCACATGCCAAAGGAATTGTTCTGGAAAAAATGTAAGACCGAGTTTTTGAATTTCATTCCCTCTATTCTTCTCCACTAGAGGCCTGTTAAGTAAAATGTAATCTTGCTTAAGACCTTAGCTAATGTATAACATTATGACTTTTACAGTGGAATTGAGGCTAAGCAGCCAAACTCTGCCATTAGGAAATGTGCTCGTGTCCAGCTTATCAAAAATGGAAAGAAGATTGCTGCCTTTGTGCCTAATGATGGTTGTTTGAACTATATTGAGGAGAATGTAAGCGAACAAGTTCCTTAATTTGATGAATTTGTACTTTGATCTTTTAAAATTTTCTATCTTGACTTGGAATTATGTCCCTTTGGCTGTAGGATGAGGTGCTGATTGCTGGATTTGGTCGTAAGGGGCATGCTGTTGGAGATATTCCTGGTGTCAGGTTTAAAGTTGTAAAGGTTTCTGGTGTTTCTCTTATAGCTCTGTTCAAAGAGAAGAAGGAGAAGCCAAGGTCATAAGGGACACTGGATGAATTTTGTCACGAGAATTTACTTCCTGGCTCTCAATCGCTCTTCTTTGTAATTCGCTATCCTTATGCCCACCCCCTACCTTCTTTAGAGCTGAGTTTTGTTTTTTCATTTCTGACATACACTTATCTTGAACTGTTTTATGAAGCAAAATGATGTTATAATCCAAGTCTGCTTGTGCTCTGACTTCCATTAAGTAGTACCTGATTTTGTCAAGGATCGGTTTTTTGGCTTCCAAATATATGTAGGGCCATTAGCCACTGTTTCTTCACCCATGGCATCTTTAAGTCTTTTAGCTTATCCCAATGCTGAATATTTGGGATGTCCAATAAATGTTTTTTGGATTGCATTGATGCACGATGTCCAAAATCTGGTGTTTAACACTATTACAGAGAAGGAAGTCGTTGCCTGGTTTCTGCTAAGAAAGATGCGGGTGTAGCTTGATGTTTCTGGAGAGGACTTTGTTAAGGTTTTGCCATTGTCAATATTCTTGTGTGCTAGTGAAGGGGAGGCAGAATATGTGCTTCTGTAGCTGGAAGCCTGGAGTGATATCTAGCTTCATGGAGGTTGGTCTAGTTTTGGACTTTGAAACTGTCGGTTGCGTCAAAAGGCATTGCATGGGTTCGGAAGAACCTGCGTTTTGGGCAACTCCTACGGCCAAACGGCTGAAGCCTGAAGAACCGTGGTGGTTCTTACTCAAGTAGTATGTACTGTTAGATGACGAGGGAACTCCGCTGCAAAATTGTTACTATAGCTTTAATTTCTTGGTAAAATTGAGTGATGTCTTAATCCAATTACGAAGAAGGATGTAGTCGAGGGTGATACTATTACTCACTGGAGTTTGAGGCACACATGAATGTGTGCGTACAACTAATAAAAAGAAGCTTGGGCTAAATTTTTTTGAGTATATTTGAAGTCATTTTCAAGAGAATTAGTTTTATGTTGTAATAGTAAATATGTAGAAAATTCCCTAAAGTAACATATATAAATAAATAAATAATTATTTAGTAATAATTCATAACCATAATTGGTGGTTGCTAAGAAAAATTAAGATTTACTAAAAATAACAATAATAAATACATATAAGTTGGAAGAAGGATATATTGGGAGTTGAAAGCAAAGTCATTAAAAGTAGTTTAGGAAGAACATAAATACATTGGAAGCTGGAAGTATAGTCATTTAAAGTAGTTTAGTAAGAACATAAAGTTTACACCAACCCTCCCTCTCGCTTCATATATGGTATAGATATAGATATGGATTCGTTAACAACAAAATTCGAGATTAAAATTCAGAGTTATTGCCAATGAATTATTGTGAGGAATAATTATGTAGCCCCTCATAACTTAATTTTGGAAAATGTAAAAAAAAAAAAGAAAAAAGAATGGTATACACCAAGCACCAAAGGTAGGTAGCTTCACACAGAAATTTTACATTTGGAAAGCGGTAGGCTCTACATGCTAAAATTATCTTATGATTGATGACAAATTGACAATCTGTTTTAAGAAATTGTCAAATAAAGTAGTATAATCGAATTATGTAATATGATGTCCTTCCTTTCGGAGGCTTCTTAAAATGAAGATTCGGTCCCTAAGAATCTACGTGGAGTCTTTGGTGAGGTCTCTTCCCCCTTACAAGGGTTGAAATTTCCCTTTGAAGAACTTTTTTTTTTTTTTAAAAAGGAGGGTCACTACTTATCATCGATTTTTTATGTCTAATCCATCTTCAATTTTGTCTCTCTCCCTCTCTAGTCTCTGCCCATGTCGCATGCACTCACACTCACGCACCAAGCCCATCTAAACTTGTAGTATGCTTAGTTATCATATTGCATACCCGCTCGTTATATTGCAGGAAGCGCAGGCAAAGAACAAATGAAGGACAATATTCATACATATGTCAGCAAGATCAACAGTAACTGCGTGCGTTCGTGGCTGGTGGTGGTGGTGGGGCTGAAGTTCCTCTGGCAAGTGCGTGAACTGTGTGAAGTTGCCAGAAGATAACAGCCTTCTGTGCTGCCTATGTCACTGCTTTGAGATCCTCAAATAATGCTGCTGAAGCTGATACACATAGCCATATATTATTATTATATATGAATAATTCATTCACGCTCAAATCTCATGCTGGATTTGGTCAGGCAAAGATGGGGAAATCTATCCCGAAATTGCTGCTCATGCTTCACTGAAATTCCAATGCTTAGGAAGAAGAGATGTACAACTATCCACCTCATTGTCAATTAATTATTCTAGCACAATATTCTCTCCGTTATTTTAATCATCGGATCTACCTAAAAACAAGAAACAATCATGGAAGAATCTCTGGAGAGCAAGGCACCCAATTTAATATTCCTCTAACAATCACCTCCACCTTGCTAAAGCTAAAAGCAGCAGTCGTCGCAGCTCAGATAGACTTCAGAAGTTTCAGCGACTATGAAGCATCCATGTCATTTCTTTCTGTCAGTCACTTTCTTTAAATAAGCAAACAAATCCCACAACCCACTGCAGGTTCTACTTAAAAACAATTTACTACTATCATTTCTCCACTCGTTTGTTGAAGAAAAAAAAAAAAAACTACTATCATTTCTCCACTAAATAAAAGAAGCAAAGCTGAAATACACTACCGTGCTAAAACCACCAAAAAAAAAAAAAAAAAAAAAGAATTAAGACATTGATTCTGGTGAATCAAGTCTTTTAACACAAACTCATGAAATTAATTTAAGGTTTTTTGTCTGATATTCGAACAAAACTCTATCTATTTGTTTTTTTTTGTTTTCCTTCCCCTTTCTTGCCATATCGATTTCCTAACGATCTCTACATGAGAGGGCTATTCAGAAGTCCATGCCAAGAAGAACCAAATCCGTTGTTCCAGCTTTGCCTGCCTGAATCAAGATCCGATCCCATGTTTCCCTCGCCACCAATCTGCCAGGGGAATCCCCAAAGCACCCTATTTTCACCATCTCTTGCATTGCAGATTTCTTGCTTCACTGTTGTAACTGTTGTTGCAGTTGTGGTTGCTCCACCAATGTCCTCATATGGCACCATTGACATTTCTTCACTACCATTGAGGCCAAGGCCACCCCCATTTTCAACATGCCCCATGTTTCCATTACTCATCCCATAGTACAAATTGTGAAAGCCATTCGGATTTTCAAGAAAACCTCCTCTAAATGCATCAAAAAAGCCCCCTGCACCTGAACCACTACTGTTAACATGATGGTGATGACCATTATGGTTTCCAAGAACTTCACAATGGGGATTGTTAGGGTTTCCCAGCATAGGAAGTTCATGGTCGTGATCAAATCCCAGATGGCCATTTGTTTGCTTTTGGAGCCTAGCAATGGCAAGGCTGATATCAGAGTCGTACGGCAAATTTGTTAGGGACGAAAGTGGGTTGGTGTTAGTTGCAACAACTGCTTGATCTTGGCCCCTTTTTGAAGATGATGATGAGGATGATGATCTCTTGTTCTTTCTGCAACCTCCACCCACTGGAACGTTTCTCAAGGTTCCACCTTTAGTCCAATACCTCCTGCATGACTTGCAAAAGTACCTTGGCTGAGTGAGGCTGTAGTTGTTGTAATAACAAAATTTGGTGTTGGTGGAGTCACATCTAGGGCATTTCAGGGCTTGTTCAGGTGGCCTTGGCTTCTTGTCTTGCTGTGCTTTTGTGCATACTAGCATGCTTTCTAGAGTCTGGGAAGACATGTCCTGAAAATTATTGAGTAGGGCATTAATTAGATTGCAAAAACGAAACCAAAAGTGCTAGATAGAATCATATATTAAGAACCAAAAGAATTGAGATTGTAGAATCTCAAGATTATAATTACTACTCTGTGGATTATTACTTTATGGATGCCAACTACACCAATTCTCCACTCCTGCATTCAGTTGTACTTCACCACAGTGAAGTGCAAAAAAAGGTTATGAAACTTCTTATCACTTGGATTGTGTATAAAGACTAGATTCCAGTATGCTATCTAATTATGTTGCAAAACCAAGTTTGGAACCTTCAAGGTTTATGATGCAATCAGCATGGAATATTGCTTTGATATGAGGAACATAGTACTATGCTAGCAGTAAGCAGTACTACAAGGAATTCTGGTCTGAAAACCGAAAAGGATCAGGTTGAGCGGCTAAGCTGATATATCTTGACTAGTCCCAATGGGAACAAGACAGGAAGCTAAGATCAATTGGAGGCCAGATTTTGATGTCAAGAAATGAACTACAACAAATCAGTACAACACAAATATCTCTTTAACTGAAATTTAAACCTGTAAAATGATTTTAGCTCAGCCAGATCAAGCGAGAAACAAAACGGCTTATTCCCATGAAAAGCTTGATAGGATACACAAAAACGAAATCTTTAATCCAGAATACTAAACAACGACAAGGGCTACAACTTGTAGAAGAAAGATTAAAATTATTTCCATCATTCCTTTGTTTCTTTTAGTACTTTTTCTCCCTTTTCTAGAAACCCAAAACCAACGAATAAAAAACTTGGAGGAAAAAAAAAAGGGGGTAAAAAGCAAGGTAGCTAAAATGGATATGATAATCTTCCAAGTTCCTACCTGGTGATGATGCTGTGCACCTGAAGGATCCATCCATGCACCAACTAAAGCTTTTCCCAAATAGAAGTAAGAAACAATTGGTAAGCTTGTTTTTTTGATAAAAAGAGAAGATGGGCTGGCTAGGAAATCAGCAGTAAGGCAGAAGAGAGGTCATGCAAAGCAAAATCAAGAAGACCAGAGAAGGGGCAGCTCCACCAAGAAGCCTCTGTCCATTGCATATATATAGAGAGAGAGAGAGAGAGAGAGGAGTGGGGATTATGAGTAATGGGATGGTGGCACTGCTGAAGGCTACCTAGGTGGAATTGTTTGCATCCAGTGCGTGTTGTGTGTGTGTGAGAGAGAGCATAATGATTACTGGTCTGTACGGGGATGTGTGTAAGCACGCAGAGAAAGAGAAAGAGAAAGCAAAGAGCGAGAAAATTTCGAGGGATAAAATCTTAACTACAAATAACTTGTCCACTTCTCTCTTCCCTTCTCTTCAGTTGTTCTCTACAACGGATTCAATTTTGGCCAGTTCTGGCTCGGGGCCCCACTAGCGTGGGATTGTAACTATTATTGGGTCCCATCTGCAGCTGCCTAGGTATTTTGGTCCCTCTCGTTTTTTTTTTTTTCAAATTTTTATTTTATTGTTTGCGCCGATCAAAGACCTGTCATGGGAATTCTTCACTTGGCGTTGGCGCCATCCAAAACCGAAACAAAAGTTACAAAACACGCTCGTTTTTTCTTGGGATTTTAATTAATTTAATTTATTCGCGCTATGATGTGCTAATCTACTGATGGTGTGACCATTATTAACCATCATAACACTTAGAGTCTTTTCTGCTACTAAATTCGAGATTCTCAATTCTGTACTATAGAGTACTTGAAATTATGTAAACACAATGAAGAAGATCATTCTATTTTATGTGCTAAGCACATTACGTGAAAGGTGCTGCTAGTTTTCCCTACACATAAATGTCTAAATTTTTACATAAAAGAGTAACTGAAATAGTAGGTGACGATAATGAAATAGTATTATGTGAGCCACTTTTTTTTGACAGGATTCGTTCTTCTTTATCGGTGTAAATCCTTTTTAACATTGACGGGTGTAACAAAATAAATTTACACTGATCGTATAGAAATGATTAATCTTTTTAATAAGTTACTTCTAAAGGGATTGAAGGAAGACGTGATTTCAATGCCACGTACTTATTTGTAAAACTACAATCAATCAACTTACAGCTAAAATTCCAAATGTAACATCAACGATCCAGTAGCTTAGCTGAAGGGCAAGGGATAATTAATAAAGGGTCAACCTCGATCCGCTCCATATGTGGACTTAGGCACTCCAACACTACATACTAGTACGCATTATTCTTTAATCAGCAGTTGTTGGCAAAAAGCAACAAAAGTAAATTATTCCTAAACAGTGGCATTAGCAAAGAATAAGACGAAAAAAAATCTTGGCGGTTGTGTACCTGTGCTTCTACCTGTATCTAGGGATGTAAACGAGTTAAATCGAGTTAAATTTTGATCTAATCGAGTCGAGTTTTAACTTAATTTTGTAAAGCTCGAGATGGAGCTCGATATTAAAAAAAATAAAAAGAACTTTTTTAACAAATAATAAAATAATAAAAATATATATATAATTTTACTATTAAAATAAAAAATAAAAAATATATATAATCGAGTTTGCTCGCGAACTAGCGAGTTGAGTATCTTTGAACTCGAATTCAAATTCGAGTTGAATTTGGATTCGAGCTGCTTACGAATAACAGTGAGATTCGTTTGCAACCCTACATGTACCCATGAATGAAAGGAAAGGATGGTGTTGATCGTCAGGGGTGGTAAGGATAGACACTAAAGAGTGAAGACTTGAAGGTTGCGGTGATAGAGACTAATGATGATCATGGAACAAGCGAGGAGGGGACACCCTGTGGACACAGAATTTTGCACTTTATTTTCATGCTTCACTGTATCCACTACCCAGCTCACTACTGCATTTTGCTACCACCATTTCTTTTCTGCCATTGGTCCTCACTCACTCCTCTCTCTAACATAACATACAATCTGACTAGTCTTAATCGCTGTTCGTTCAAACCCTCCATTCCATTTCTCATTTACACTTTGCATATATAAGCTCTACGTATGCAATTTGTAGTTTTGTTGCCCCCCTGTCTCCAACTTTTTTTCTCTTCTTCTTGGCCTAAATAAATAATTGAAGGCCATGATCAAATTAATTAATACTCTATCTCTCTAATGAATAACCAAAGCGTTATTATCCCCAAGCACATTGTACTTGTCAACCAAGCCAGTCAAGCATTTAAAGTTCAGGTTGTGTTTAACGTGTAACATTTGTAAATTGCGAATCACCGGTGCAGGTTATGTGACGATCACCCGCACACCTCACCCTATCTATATAGTTTTGTCCTACCTTCCAAGGCTTCTTGTTGCCTACAAAGGAAAAAATATTTACATTCTTACCTTGAAATGATTTTATTGTCAACAAAATAAGAAAATGAAAAATACTCAAAACAATCATCTTTGCCTTTTGCCAAAAAAAAAAAAAACAATAATAATAACAAATAGATGAATGATTAATAGAGAATCTATACTAATTATGATAAAATCCGTTCCTATATTTACCACCCCAAAATGTAGATAACAAATAATGAGTCCGTTCAAATTTGTAATTATTTGAAAATTTTATTTTATTTGTATCATAAAGACAGTTATTTTAATTACATGCATCACATTGCAAACATTTCTTTATTTTTGAATCTCTTTGGAAGGGACAAAACAAAGATCTTGCTGTTTGTTCAACAACTTTTGATCTTTCGTAAACCTATCAGTAGGATTCAAATCCATATGAAGTTTTGACCATCTATCAAAAAAAAAAAAGAAAAGAAGAATGAACGGATCTCGTGGGATTTTCAAGAAATTCTTCCATCTCTTTCGATGAATAGCAGGTGATCGATCATCTGCTTCTCACGTTCCGTGAATAGCCGGGACATCGGCAAATAGCCAGAAAGGCATTTCGAGAGTCGGTCCGGTCCCTATAATAATTATTTTAAAAGATTTTCCAAATAATCTTCTATTAGAAAAAAAAAAAAATGGTTGTGCATGGTCCAATTGTTAAGTGCTAAACAAGATGAACATGCTCTGAATCAGGAAGAGGAATTACACGGACCACTGGATGTGTAGTGTGGTGTAGGGGGTCACAGATCATGATATGTGTTACTCATTAGAACAGAACAGTACTTGGTGTCTCCATCATTGTACTCTGGTCACTTTCTCTCTCCAATTCATCCATTATTTGGAGACAAAGGTTGCTCTTGATGAATGACACGTCCGTGGAGATGTTGAGGGCACAAGAAATAGCTAATTTGAGATCCAAGAAAAGAATACTCCAAACTCCCATCCCAGACAATGAGATAAAGATAACCCCTCCATCTATTTTGAAATCTGCCGCCAGGTCCAGCAAGCACGACATGTACACAATCTTTCTCTCCAAGCTAGCTAGGTAGGTAGTGATGTATATTGGAACATCTTCTGGATTATACGATGGCTCCATTTCAACCCAAGCAACAAACCGATGAGGAAACACATACATTAAAATGGAATGGCTAGAGGAATTGGGCACTAAAAAAGAAGAAGAAAAACAACTACGTATATGCATGGTTCTTTGCGCCTCATTTAACTACGGCTTGTGTAAAGGATTTTTAGACTGCTCGTAATCATGCGTCGCGCTTCCTGACGATCAATTTTCTGGATCTCCAATTTGCCCTTAATTATTTGATGCTTAAGACTAATCCGGACGCTGGATCGGTGATGAAACATGCATATATGATTGCACGGACAATTTCTTATCCATGAAGATAGCAAATTAACGACACAAGCAATCCACTAAAACCATGATCAGCCAATCAAAAAAAGATAGACAATTTAGTTGTACATTGGATAATACTTGAGTCTTTGACGAACTTTCCTCTTTTCCTTTCCAATATTTACCATTTTAGGAACCAAGATTCTTGGAGTGGTGGGAAAATCAATGTTAGGCAGCAAATATTCTAACCTGTCATAATCTGCAGGGGGCACATATCATAAACGAACAATGATTGAATCCACCGAGATTATATCCGGATCCTATGACACTGAAACTGCCTTTTGATTTTTTTTTTTTTTTGGCCTCCTTCGTTTTTTCAACAAATCAGAAACCTAATCATAGTCCTATCACCTATGGAAGAATAAAAGTGTAACGTTAAATCAACTTAAGAACTTAGCACCTAGCATATATATATATATATAGGTTTACTACTAACTGATACGTACGTCACAAGAAGACAAGACCCTATGCTATTGCTAGGACGACAGCACGAATCAAAAGAAATACTACTCCACAACAAAAGGGCAATTTGAGTTTTGGACTTCAACTCCAAATAATTAAACATAGGATTAGGAGTCAGGACATGTTAATTGTCAATAACTTATCTTGTCTTACTTGCATGTAATTCTTCAAGAGCTTACTTAAAAAGAAAAAAAAAAGGAGTTATATTCTCTTTTTTTTTTAATGTTTTCTCCCCTAATTCAACAAGGCTTGAGGACATAATTTAAAGGGTTGGTGTAGTTTTTTTTTTTAAAAAAAAAAAAAAAAAATTTTGATGTGGCAAAAAACGCACTTTTGGTTTCAAGTATGGGTGGACCCATGTGTGTTAACCTGCGGGTCCCGTTGTATCATGGGAATTTTGGGTTGACTGGTCAAAGCTAATCAGTCAAACGAACGCAACTGAGGCAAAGTGAAAGAGAAATAGGAAACCGTGCCAGAAACACACAATCACATAGTCGTGGTTTTGATAGTAGCGACTGTGAAGAAAAGAATCTGCACTGTGCACTGCCCCCACTTCACTTCTGCTTGTACAGAATCTACGGCTCAGAAGAACACAATCCCCACAAAGTAGTGTAAACATCGGTTTTAGTTTACCAATGTAAAAACGGTGATGAACCTTCTAGGATTTTTTTCCTATTCAAAGCGTGCCTCACGCTTTCCTGTTTTCAAGTTTCCAAAAGATTGAATTGTCCAAATGTTGGGACATCAAAACCCTTGTGGTTCCATCTCCAGAATTGGTGTGGCTGGCTGCTCAAACAAAGCAAAGGCGTTTGTTTGTTTGGATGGTGAAATATTTTTATTGAATCATAAACACACCCTTTAAATTAATATAAGGTTTAATAATTCATCAAAAAATGAAAAAAAATACCCTCGTGAGGTAATACAACATTAATTGTGTACATTTTGGAAAACAAGATTGATACAAAAATTGGTGGGCTAGCTAGCTAGCTACAGGAATTGCTAAGATAATCCCAAAAAATATTTTTTTTTAAGAAAAAACCAAAACAAGTGGCTAAATCCAATTGAGCAGAGACATCTGTTGGGAATATATCGATCGTATATCCTACTTACAGGTTAGACCTCTTGACGAGATGTAATATATCCTACAGAAGACGTGTGTGTGTGTATAGGAATAACACTGGGCAATTTCCTTAGTTAGTGACATGTTAGGTAGAACCTCGAATCTACTAAGGAATCTTGACTCTTTGAGAGAATTGAAATGGAATGGTTCCTTGAGTGGACAACTGGGGAATCAGAATTCTAGAGTTGGCAATTTGTCCCAAGTCCCAATGGGCTACCCATGCCCAAAGGAACTTTGGGCGGGATGGGTATTATAATTTGGTATTGGGTTTAAGTTGGGACACATCCCAACTATACCCATTAATGAATGGGAAAGGATGGGAAATACTTGGGTACCCATTGGGCTCAAATGGCAAGGGCTCCGTTTGGATTAGCTGTTTTTGGTAGGTGTTTTTGAAATATTTTATTGTAGCAGTGTATATGAAAAATTTTTACTATAAATTTTTTTTGAAATATTTGATATATTAATATGGATGGGATGTTTCTTGAGTTATTGTATATTACTGTAACATTGTATTTGAAAAACTTATTTTTTGAAAAAAAAGTCAATCCAAACGGAATCTTAGATTCAAAAATTATCTTTAACAATTTTTATAGTCATACCAGCGAATATAATCTAGTAGTCTTCCTAGTCATTATCCACAAGAATTTCCAGCATTTCAGTTAGTTTAGACCTGTCATCCTTGGACAATGATAAGGATAAATATTCAACATCCTAAGGACCTTGGCCATCTTGATATATGTTGGAATATGGCTGTATATCTATCTTTTCCTTTATTTGTTAATCCAATTTTTGGTGGGAATCTTGAGTATAAAGCACTTGCATGTTTATTTAATAAAACTAAAAGAAATTTAATAAATAAAAAATATTAAAATTATATAAAAATAAAAAATGAATTAAAGGAAAAAAAATATGTAGAAAATGGATTTGGGTATTGGGCGGGATCAATCTAAACCCATCCCAAAATGATCCCGCCCAAGTTAGTCCCAAAACACATATGGGTAAGGTTGGGCCCAAACCCATATGACTCGGTTCCATCTCAAACCCAAGCAAATCCCGCCCATCCCGCCCATTTTGCCACCTCTACAGAATTCCATGATGGGGCCAATATATACATATATATATATATATATATTCCAGAATGGGGCCAAAATTTGGTAGTCTTAAAATGAAATTTTTGTGGACAAGCTTGAAGGGAAACGTTGATCTTTTTTGTGAAAGAGATAGTAGTACTAGTATGTATTTTTTGAAATGTTGAGAGGATGCTGTCTTCCCCTTTCCCTTCTTGGAAATGCCAATACTAGCTAGTACGTAGTCCTATGATACTTCTTCAGGCCAACATCAAAATCTGCATGCATAGGTTCTGAAATTCGGTTCAAATGGATGCATTAGTGAACCAACGAGGAGGGCTATTTTTCACAAGCAATGGTAAAATGATGGCCAAATGCATGCCAGGAAACAAATAATGCATCTTGCTTGCCCTAAAGAAGAAGTCTGAGCCCTCCTCGGGACGCAGAAAAGTCAGATATTTCCCTCTTGATGCTAAAGGTTTCTTTCGCAATATATATATAGTTGCACAAGGATAAATTAAAGGGAATCTGATAAATTTCCTGGCTAATTGCTAATTGCTTCAGCATCAAGAATTCTCATCCTTACCTTGCGTTGCAACTAGCAAGTGTGGCTAGCTCGGATCATTAATCAGTGGTTTTAGATTAATTGGCCTATGAGAGGCGACGAACTTGGAACTGCTTTTTTGCAGGGACAATAACATGCAGTTGTGAAGTTTGCTTAATTTATTATGGATCTGAACAAAGGGTTTTCTTCGTTGGTTTGCCCGAAATAAAAAACAACAAAAACATAATTACATGCATGCCGAATATAAGCAAGGAAGCAACAATACACAAAAAAAAAAAAAAAAAAAAGGCAAACTGGATGTTTATTTGCATCACTACTGTATCGCACCATTCTACAGACAAGGTTTATCCTCAAAGAATCAAAAGCGACTGAGACAGTTAAGACTCGAATTGAAGGACCAATTAAGCACAGATCGAGACAGTGTTGCTTTTTGACCTCTGAGCAACTACTACTTAATTATGCCAAAATCTTGTCACCCTGTCAATTATGCTTAACTTCATTGTAAAACAAGCTATCCCTCTAATTAGGAAGAGAAAAAAAAACAAAGGAGAGAGAGAGAGAGAGAGGTTGGTTGTTGGCGCATGCCTTGACATGTCTCGACCAAAATCAACTTATTTAAAATGACTGATTAATGTGAAAGGAATACTTAGCAGATATGGTATTCAAAGTGAATGGATTATATTAATTACCAAAATAAAACGTAAACAAAGAAAGTAAAATTTGTTGTTTGAAAACTCGCTTCACCCATGCCTTGACACGTCCATATATAACAGTCCAGACATCAAGGCCAGAATGGACTATTATTTCTTGGTTAAGCAAATTGTTTAACATACTCGCAAGGCACAAGAAAGATCTTATTAACCTTTCACAAAATTCTAGATAAGTACTCTCTGTGAGCCTTGATTCTTAATCAGCATGCATGCTTTACATAAACTTAAGCAGGCTAGAAAAATATTTTGTTTTGTTTTCTTCGTAGTTTAATGTACTTGATTGATTTCCTGTTCATTGACACTATGATCGAAGGAATACACAGAGGATACCAAAATCTAAGATCATGCCACTGCCAAGTTCTAAGAAGAAAATATAGAGTTGACCTCAAAAAAAAAAAATAAAAATGGAAGACAAGGTTTTTACTTTCGCTAACCGTAAAAAGCATGAATTCTCGTGATGGAACTCTTTCTATTTTAGGGTGCAATAGTTTTCCTCGCCAAAACTTTCACATTCCAATCATGCATAAACTCAATAGTCACACTACTTGTGTAAATGGTTGTCAAGAAATGTGTATACTTATCACCCTTAAAATGCATGTCATTTAATCCGAATTTGAAGTTGACCCTTATTTTTTACTTATGTGGTGCGCATTCAAGAATGTAAATGTATACACTGTCAGCCTGTACAAGATTAATCATTTAAGAAAACCTTAAATTGTACTATATATTTTCAATTTCAAAATTCATCAAATTTTACATTTTTGTATACTCGCAAGAACCATTTATAACTGAAAACTGTTTAAAAAGAAACGAGTTTGGAAAAAATATCTTCTGTATTTTCACTCTAGTTATGATGATACATAGCTTTTTAGACAAAAAACAAAATGATAACTAATCTATTCTATCTCTATCGTTGACAACTAATCTTTTTTTTTAATCATTTTTATATCTCTAATTGATACAAAATTTAAAATTCAAAATTCAAAATTAGATACCTATAACTCACTCGAACAAAAGCAAATCTATTTTCATCTATTTCCTGCACGTATTGTTCTCCTTTTTCTTTTAATTTCCAAGCCAAGCCACCAAATGACCAAAAGTGCATGAGTTTTTAATTAATTACCAATAAGAAAGTCGAAAGCTGGCGAAGGAGAAGGCGAATGGGTAGCCGCCTGGGCAAGTAGATAGAGAAGACGAGGCGGGAGTGGGACACGGCCCAGTGGCTGGTCGGTGCGTGGTGGGGCCATTGTTTCTATTTCCAAATTTTGGAATGGACACGTGGCATGTGAAATGCGGCCAGCTGACGAATATTTGAAGTTTTCGAGGAGAGGGAAACACCATCAAATCGATCCTCATCATCCTGGTCTTAGTGGTGGGTCCACCCTCAATTTTCAGTTCTCTACCTTCTGAAGTAAAGGATAATCTCACTTGTATAATGCAGCACTCCCATTTCCTAACCCCATACGAAGAATAAACAAAATTGACCATTAGCACTCCCATTTCGAGTTTTTTTTTTTTTTTAAATAAAAACTCAAAAAAAAAAATGTGCACTTAGTAAAACATGATGCCGTCTTATTAATACATTTAAAATAAAAAAGCAGTGTTTTAATTAGTCACGTGAGCGAGAATGAAATAGTAAGAGGGAGGTCACGTGATACATACAATCTCTCGAATCTGGTGCCAAATTGCCAATGGCATCAGCCAGCGAAAGAAGCATCCCAAGTTCGATGGATGGACTGTTGTTCACTCAAGTCAAGGGGCGAGATTTTCATGCGAGGTTAAGATATATTTAATGAATCTATCCTTCGACGTATGAAGTCCGTTACGATCTAAACACCAGTAATAAAATCCCAAGTTGATTAGGCGACGTGCGATTGCTACTGTATGCACGCATTTCGTTTTGAACGAAGACAACAAAAAAATCGAACCAAGAAATGTAACTGAACTCTTTAAAGTTGTTGGGGGGAGAGTGAGATAAAACAAGCCCATTTGGATTGCTAAAAAATTTAGAAGTTTTTCCAACAAAAAAAAAAAGTGTATCGTAGCGATTTAATATATGTGAGTTTAAAAAAAAAATTTTAAAAAAAAAAATTTCTACGGAAAACTACAATCGAAGAATGAAAATAAGTTTCTCATTACATTTTTTCTTTTTTGCTATCAAGAAAAAATTGAGAGAGATTATAGCAAGCTAGTAGTTGGCATTGAAACTTTGTGTATAACTACTAACCATTTTCCTTCAAAATCACTAAGTAAACTATTTACTAGGCATAAAATGCAAGGAAAAAAAAAAGTGTGTCGGTATTCCTGCCAACCAAACATACATGAAGAAAAAGAAATTAATTTTCATTCACCTTCTCACACTTTCTCCCGTGCACGATTACAATATTATTATTAAGATTGAGAGTAACATAACTAACTGTCTTGCAAGACAAAGTATCTTTGGATCGTACTTTTGGAGAGCAAAGATAAGTAGAACATATGAGTAATATTCTATGGAATAAAATATCTGTGAGTTTTCTAAACTAAACAAATTTGTGCTAAAACGCTGTGATCCTTCCCAAAAAAAAAACGCTGTCTTAGAGCTTGTCATTGTCGTTTAGGAATATGAACAAAATATCGTAACAAACTATTACATATAGTCATGAAGATAGAGAAGTATGATAACGTGGTTTATTGCAGTATCTCATACGTTATAACGCGTTTGTCTTAGTACTGCAAGATTCTGTTAAAAACATTTTCGCATGTGACCAAACTACTCAGCCGTGAATGAGTTGCTAATTTGTTTTTACTTCCAGCGCGTACTCTTTTTTTTTTTTTTTTTTTTCCGTCTATCGTAACAATAAGTATGCAGATCCGACTATATCAAAAAAATGTTCTGACACCTCATTTGAATTTTTTTTGTATTACGGGTGGAGTTCAAATTCCTAACCCACTGCTTAGAAAGGAATTTAGTAAACATTTTTTTTTTTGTGATCACCGAGTCAAAACATGATGATTGTCGTACGTACATGTGCATACTCAACTCAACTACTAATATTAATCGCCATGAGTCATTGAAAAGACGTGAAAACAAAGAAATTGTGGCGCAGAACGGAGTTGGTACTGGTATCCAATTTGTCCGCATTAAGGTTTGCTGCTATTCCTGGCTCCCGTTCTTGAAGTCTTCCGACTTTTGTCAGGTCTGGCGACTTCGGCCATATTGTCTAGAAGAGCGGTCATCTGACTGCACATACATACATGCGCCTCAGATTAGGGATGGCTCTTTCGGATCAAACAATTCAATTGCAACTGCAGGACATCTTCTTCTATGTGCAGCCTCGATCGTCACGTGACCTGAACTTCGTCCAACTAATCAGTTTCCAGATAATGAAATGGAGTAATAATAATAATAATATTGATACTGATGATGATGTACGAGCCCGACAAAATTCTGTCTCTTTCACTCCTTAACGACATCTTCTCCTAAATGCTAAGGTGCAACAAGTAAAAGGTTTTGATGTGTTGTGATGATGTTTTGAGCTAAAATTCTAGAAGCGGCGAACGAGAAAATGATATTTAATCTGCTGGGAAAAGTAAAAAAAAAAAAACAATTTATCTCGATTAGAACTAGGCAATTTTTGTTGAAGACGTATTGATCTAATGATTATGATTGAGATTCTAAAACTTAGTAATCTTGGGTTCTAATTCCACTTTTTCCCTCTCCTCGCTTCTTAAACCGCATCCGTCCCTAGAATATGTTAGTTCATCGCTTAACATGACAAAGTTTTATTTTGTTGAAACCAATGCATTTGCCTGGAAAACCTTACCAAACATTAAAAAAAGGGCCCATTTTTATCAAGTTCAGTCATCATGTCAGCCCAACAAATAATAATACACACCCAAGACAACGAGACAGGTTTTCTAGTTGATGTGGAGCAGGACAGTGGTCAGACAGAAAAGTATTCTAATTTCAGAGTCTTGGACGATAGCCCAATCAAGATCCAGCCCCAAAGAGGGAATCAGGCGAGGCAGTTTTGTAGTCCGCCAGTCCAAATGATATAGTTCTTGAATAAATTTTGATTGGGGGGAGCATATTTAATCAGAAATCAGAATTTAATCAACAAACCGTGTTAAAGTATTTGTACTTGCTGTGAATTTTATTATTAAAACCAATATTGTATTTTTGGCTTCCTGTAATTATGTGCTCCTATATATTTCTCACGATTGATTGTGTTAGTATGTTTCATACTTCAAAATTTTACTCTAAATAATTATTCAGTAGAGATCAGTAGTATATGTTGCAGTACATAAAAAATATATCTACTCTTGTCGAAAAAAAGAGGAAAAAATACATAAATAAATTACAGCATCAATTGGCAGTCTTCCCATCGATTAATTCTTTTTCATTTAAAATTCTTTTACGTAACTATATATTGACCAAGAAGATTTTTCTTTGCCTAATATTTAGTATTCCTCCGTTCCATTTATTCGGTCTTATTTGAGGAATCCAACTTTTTAAGAATAATGATTTGATTGTGACGTTTGTACTTCTCTTTTTTTAATTTTACTCTCATAAATTTAAATTTTAAATTTAAATAATAATACGTATATAATTAGAAAAGAAAAATTATATTGTAAAGAAAGACTACAAAATTATTTAACTTTCTAATCAAAATAAATATTTTGGAACATTCTAAAATGAGAATGAAAAGTGGACACTTGCTTTACAAGCGTTCAACAACTCCAAAGCCAAAAGAATTCGAAACGATGTCAGTCTGTTGGGCCACCAACTTAGAATCTTGGGAGTGAGCGTGACTGTTCTGATTGACAACCGAGCGAACTTCGGAGAATTGAACAGTACCTCAAAACCAACTTCCTGTCGGCCAACTTCTTTCTCTCTCTCTCTCTCTCCCGTTTTTTTTTTCAAAATCTTTTCTGTTTTGTTCTTTATCTGAAAAACAAAAAACCATTGGGTCTTTGTAGGTCTCTCCTAAGAATTTTGTTTGTCAATTGGTGCTGGTGCACAATTTCCAACAAATTTAGTAATGAAATTTTCTTGTCATTAAAAAAAAAAAAAGAGAAAACAAAACACAAATATGGAGTACTACAAACTACAAAGTAGTAGTTGTAGTACTTATGTTTGTAATGATGTGTTAAATTTAAAAAAATAAAAATTCGATTGAGACTTGAGAGTTTACTCAATCAGTTTTTTTTTTTAACTTCAAATTTGATAAATTGCTTTTGGAATGCGAGATGTCCCTTCATACCCGAAAAAAAAATGTTGATTTTACTTTTGAAATGTGTATTATAATATATTTTTTGAATAAAATGCACGAGTCTTATAGATTTCGAGATATGCTAGCGTTTCGAGATATGAGTCTTGTAGTCTTGATTATGATCAAAATTTTCATGCTAGGGCTTGAAAGAAGCTCGATTCAAGTCTTGTAGACTCCGAGATATGCAATCTATGGCAAATTACTATAACTTTACAATAGTAAATAAATAAATAAGAGATGGGTAAGTGGACTTCTCCGTCGTGCTCTGCCTTACTCCTAAAAATATTTCATCAATGCTGAAAGAAGCAAATGGTGATCTGTCCCACCAATGGATAACCCTTCCCTCGTACAAAAAAAAAAAGGTAACATTAATTACAAAAAAGGGGAAAAATTGTGGGGTGTTAGTTGACAGAAATGCCCTTCACACCAATATCTGGTGCAATTAACCGGACAATTACAAAAGGAAAATCGTTCAAAACAATTCTCATATTTTGTAAAATAATTTTTTTCATCCCTTACTTTTAAAAGTGTAATTTTACGTCATTTACAAATTTACATTGGTCAATTTTGGTTCCTATCTAGATTTTCGACTAGTTTTTTGCCAGAATGTATCACGTGTCTTGCACATGATTTATTTTGGAGGGGTAAAATTGTCAAACATATTTCATATAATTTGATCAATTGTCCCTCACATTTCACAAAATGAAATTTTTCACCCGCCACATTTCACAAAATAAATTTGTCATCCCTCAAACTTTGCAAAATAAAAATTTTTATCCCTAATTGATCACGTGTGTGATAATCTTTTCTTATTTTTAAAAACTTATATATATATATATATATATATATATATGTCTATTTGATTTCACCTGAACAGTATAGATAACATGTAATATATCTGTATTGTAATTGTAGATGAAATCAAATACACATATATTACATGCTATTCATATTGTTTAAGTGAAATCAAATATATATATATACATATATATATGAGTTTAAAATAAAAAGAAATTATTCGCACACATGATTAATGAGAGATGAAAAAATTCATTTATGAAATGTCAGGGACGAAAAAATTCATTTTTTGAAATGTGAGAGACGCAAAAATTCATTTTGAAAAATATTAGGAACGAAAAAAATTAAATTATGTGAAATTTGATTTGATAAATTTGCCCCTAAAAAATGATCACGTGCAAGGCACGTGGTGAATTCCGATAAAAAACTAGTCAAAAATCCAAGTAGGGATCAAATTTGACCAATGTGAATTTATAAGCGATGTAAAATTACACTTTTAAAAATGAGGGACAAAAAAGTTTATTTTATAAAATGTGAGGGACGTTTTGAACGATTTTTCATAACAAAAAAAAAAAAAAGAAGAAGAAAGAGCCACACCCTTTGACCCAAAACAGTAAAAAAGTTACCAACCAAAAAATCAATCTCGTTGCACGTCACTTTTTCCAACCCCCCAGCTCCCGCTCTTCTCCGTTTCATTTTACAGCTCAACAATGGCGGCCACCGCCGGAAAATCCCCGGTGAGCTCTTCGTTTGTCCAAAAACTAAACCCTAGAACCTCGTATTGCTATCAAGCTTCATATTCCACCATTAATCTCCCAAGACGGCTGCGTAGGATCCACAGCCAAGCGTGCAATAACATCAGCAGCAGCAGCGATCAAGTCCCCGATAGCGTCAATAAGCAAGCAAAAGCAATTGAATTGCAGAAACTGATTGATGACGATTCCAGAGACTCCTCCATTTCACTTCCAAGTACTAATAATTAATCTTTTCTAATTTTCCTCATCTTTTTTTTTTTTTGTTTTTTGGAGGTGTAGTTTATTTTATGAATTTTGTGAATCTTTAGGGCCTTTAACTTCAGCGAGTCTATCGAATTTGGCTACGGAAGGTTCTCGTCTTCGTGTTGCTTATCAGGTTCTTTAATTCGGATCTTCATCTACGGATGTGTAGATATGTGATTGTAGAGTTTATTTTGTTTATATATATATATATATATAATTTGTGGTTTTAATATATTACTTATAGGGTGTCCGAGGTGCATACAGTGAGTCAGCAGCAGAGAAGGCGTACCCGAACTGTGAAGCAGTTCCATGTGAACAATTTGACACTGCTTTTGAAGTAAGTTCCTGGGCTTTTTACTTGCTAAAGAAAGTTAGTATGCTGTTTTCTCACTTGACAGTATGATTCGTCGTGATATTCTCTTTTTAGTATATATAGTGCATGGTGTTAATACTTGCAACTTGGCATTCTTCCTGTATTTCTTAGCTTGTAATGAAGAAAGCTTGATTTGTTGGCATAATTATCTAGAGCTTGGTATTATATGAATAAGTAACCAGATAAGATGAAAATCAGGTAAGACCGGTGTTGAAGAGGGCTAATGAGCTCAAAAATCTCTGAAAGTAAGAAATGTTTTCTTGTTAGGAATTTGCTTTTTGAGGACTTTTACGAGGTATTTTAGAACAATGTGGAGTAGGTCTTTTGCCATGGCGCTGAAAACTGTACTGTTTGCGTCAGAACCTCATATTTTGGTAGCTTAATGATGCGATCTTACTCATCTTGCCAGATATTGTCCTTTTACAGGCTGTTGAAAGGTGGCTTGTTGATAGAGCAGTTTTACCTATTGAGAATTCTTTAGGAGGGAGTATTCACAGGAATTATGATCTGTTACTTCGACACCGGTTGCATATTGTTGGAGAAGTCAAGCTTGCAATCAGACATTGCTTGTTGGCTAACCCTGATGCTAACCTTGAAGAACTTAAAAGGGTTCTGAGCCATCCACAGGTATGTTTTTTCGCCTGCTAATATGATTTTTCAAACACTTTAGTCACTATATTCATTTTAGCCTTGCTAATGCTTCAGGCTCTTGCACAATGTGAGAACACATTAACAAAGTTGGGCCTTGTTCGAGAAGCTGTTGATGATACTGCTGGCGCAGCAAAGGTATCTGTTCAGTAGATTGGCTGTTCTTCTATGTTGGCTTAAAGTCATGTTACCAGTGAAATGCTCTATGTCTTCAATAAGATGACTGTTCCAGTTACTTTCTTCTTGAAAGTGCTTGAATTTAATTCTGGAGAAAGTCTGCTGATAACAATGCAGAAGTTTTTGCAAATGATCATTGGCTTCAGATTGTCTTAGATTAACACAACTGAAAGTTTATCTTGTGCATTCTTAAGTTTTAGACACTGTAATCAAGTTTTATTGATGTTGTTTGGTTGATTTAATTGCTCCTTTTCTTTACATCTCCAATCCCCAGTTTATTGCTTTCCACAAACTCAAAGATGCAGGGGCAGTTGCTAGTGAGACCGCTGCTAGGATCTATGGCTTGAATATTCTTGCCCGGGATATACAGGTTGATAACAGAGAAATAAAGTTCTCTGAGTGACTCTTTATAAGACCAGATTAACGTTTATGGGTTGATTCATTGATGCATCTTGCCTTCCAGGATGATTCCGATAACATCACTCGATTCTTAATGTTAGCTAGGGAGCCTATCATTCCTGGCATTGATAAACCGTTTAAGGTTAGCAATATTGCACACCTACTATCGATTGAAAGAAAAAATGTGATAACTTAATTAAGTTAATTTTGCATCTGAAAAGTGTCAGCTTTCACCCCTTTGATTGGTTCATATTTCTTCATTGTTAGACAAGTATAGTCTTCTCACTTGAGGAAGGCCCTGGGGAGCTTTTCAAGGCCCTTGCTGTTTTTGCTATGAGGAATATCAACCTTACTAAGGTGAGTTCCAGTTCTGTTTCAATTTTGATTGGGCTATTGGGCATGGCTCTGGACTTTATCTATTTGTGGTGTTAGTGATGTTTCCTCCTCAACCCAGATTGAAAGCCGACCTTTACCAAAGCAGGCATTGCGAGCATTTGTTGACAGTGTTAAGTATGTCCAATAAGTTTCCTACTGAGTTTTTTTAAGTGCAATTTTGCATCAATAAAGCTGATTATGAGTAAATAGCGGCTTCCAATCTGCGCCTGTCCCATTCTTTCAAGAGCACTTATCTTCATATACCGGGTTGTGTTCTGATGCAGAAACTTCCCCTACCTTTTTTATGTTGATTTTGAAGCATCCATGGCTGATCAAAATGCCCAATATGCTCTTGGTCATTTAGAGGTGCAGCTTGCTTCAAACTTGATGCTCTGTGTTTTCAGTCTGATAAGAACATTGAAGTGAAATTTTCTTGAATGTTATGTACTCTTAAGGAGATCTCATATGGAAATTGGATGCCCTTACAGGAGTTTGCTACGTTCTTGAGAGTGCTGGGTAGTTATCCTGCAGACACTGGCACTCCATGAGTGACCTTACCGCCTGGTATTCTTCGAATATTTAAAGTATATCATTAATTAGATTAATGCACTGATGTCATTTGCTGAACGACATGTGAATATGGCTCCATTAATGTGACTGAAAGCAGATATATTTTCGCCGTATCTACTTCTTTGGTTGTGTCTATGTTAAGAAAGCTTAGATGTCTGTCATCATGTAAACTTAAGAGTCAGTACATGATATCATCAAATCAGCAGTGTCAATTTGGATTAGAGGTGATGATCTGGGACAATTTGGCTAAAAGTCAATTGATTAATTAAAAGATTTAGCAAGGGTTGTAAAATTATCTTTGCTGCTTAAAGGAGGATAGCTTTGCTAGGGACTTCTAATGAAAGGGTATTAGACTAGTTGTGGTGGGCTCTTGAGCATGATCAGGTCTGGTAAATGTGATAATAGGCTAAAGCTTTTCTATCAGTTCGAGTATTTGCACTTGTGGTTATGCTGAGCAAAATGCAAGCTTCATATTATGACAATGTCATGGGGGAGGAATATTTAAGAGAAAGCCAAGATAATTTGAATATCATCATTTGGTTCCTTTTGAAGATGAGATATAAAGATTCCATAATTTCAAAGAAGATGAATGAAAAGACTCTTTTGGATGGGTACCTGTCTTGGGCTCTGAATCCTCTGATTGACTGACTGACCGATTTTCGAGAACTTGGAATTTGGTTAAGCATTACTTGTGATTCTGCAATATCTTTGTCACGATGGAAAGCCTTTTACTTTTCCTGCTTATATTTTGGATGCGCTTGTAAGTACGTGTCCTTGGGCACTGCGTGTTCTGACATTCGGTTAATCCTTCCATTTCCTCTGGAAGTTCTTCTTTAGTTTTGTTTGGGCTTTTCGAAAGAGTTCAGTCCCTTTCCGTGCACAGATGTTGTCATGATGGCTTTTTTCAGTAAAAGGCTCCTCTTATTCTTTGTACTTCTTATCATTTTGTTTTCAATCTTTAAGGCCTCATTGAACTCTCTTTTAGGTGATACGACAGACAGGAGTGATTCTTGAACTTGCGCATGGATACATCTACAAAATCTGTATCTGGTGCAGCAGTCCATGTAGTCATCCTCCGGAGGTTAATGCGCTGGATGCTAAATTTGGCAATTCTTTCTCTTCTTGTCAGAAAGATGAATTCACCTCAAATTTCTTTCTTTTCTTTTCTTTTTTATTTCTTTAAAAAATTGGCAATTCTTTATTTGTAATCTCTTTGTTAGACAGGTATTCACCTTATATTGTTTCCTTTCTTGGTAGGCCTATTTTTCCTCTTTGTTTTCGGCTTTTATTGATCCAAATATGAAAAGAAAGAAGATTAGCCTATTTGGCATTTTATCTGTCCTTTGTTTTCCAAGTATGCAATTTGCACTTCTTATCGACGCGATTCTTACATTTACAGCAACTTTGACCATAAAAAAGTACCTTTGACATTGCGCTATAAGGCAATCAAAAGAGAGAAACAAAGCAAGACCAAACGCGGGGCTGGAAGATTTTTCATGATTTAATAATAGGAGCCAAGAATACACTTAAGATTGATTCAAGTTTACCAGTTAATTGACTTTCATGTATCAAAAAGGCTAACCTAATTTTTTTTCCAAGGAAATAGAGCGGAAGATTTTGCTGGAAATACGTTTAATAGAAAATTTACAGTGAGCTCTAAATTCATCGGCTGTGCAAAAGTGCTTAATAGCCTACTATGATTTGTACAATTTTAAACTAGGTTTGGTGGGGTGCGCCTGGCCAAGGCAGCAGTGTAACGCCAAGGCGACGCGCGAGAGGCCCGATAGCAAGCTACCGTGATGGCCCCTCCCCCTTAAAAAATTGAGTTAATATCGTGTGGGCCGATGGCCCACGTATCAGATATTAAACTGATAAGAACAGATACTACACTTGATCTTAGCCAAAAGGCCGAGAAAGGTATGCTTTACTTCGTATTGGATTAGCGCATTTATACTGCTGGTACCCTCCTCGTCCTCCTTACCGAGCCGATGTGGGACTTGTTGGCGATAGCACATGACTGACTGGGAAATTTGTCCTGTCAACATAGCAAAATACAGAATGGAAGCAAAAGAAAGGCCAAGGAATCCAATCGTGAAAGATTCAGAAGGATTTGTTGTTCAAAAGGTACGCATCGATAAAACACGAACAATTTATTGTTATAATTACGGGATAAATGGGACTTTTGCCCAAAAGTCTTCAACCCTGAGAAGTACTATCTAGATTTTGTTGCAACCAAGCATGTCGAGTTCATGTTACACATAAAACTGAATCCTATAGTGCATAGATCCAAACACCAAATCAAATTTGCAATAGGCGTCTGACTTGAAATCTGAAGTCAGTGGAACAAGAGGAAGAAAATGTATGCGAAAGTAAAAATTGCACTAAGCCAGACACAAAAAAAAAATCTTTTTTGGGGGTAAAAACTAAGGCAGAAAAAGTTATAATCGGTGTGCAAGCCCGATCGTACGTCTTAATAGCACCTTTAACACTTCACCGTTGGACTCTTTGTTAGTCCCAGAATCTCGCTACTCGTCTAGACACAGCAGATGGAGTGATCCTTCCAAAATCTGAGAACTAAAATTTCTTCGCCTCGTTTGCTGCAGCAGTTTTTTACCAGCAGCATACAGCTTCTTTTGCACATAAAACTCCATACTGCATGGACCCAAAGTGTCGCAGCTAATTTTGCTATAGGTAACCCGACTAGATTGCTGAAGCGGTGGAGGTAGAGGAAGAATTAAGTAGATCAACAACAACTAAAAAAATAAAGTCTGCTTAGCCAGAACTATTGCTAAATTAAAATCCATTATTGAACATTTAATGAGGCATATCAGATCCAAAAAACGGCTCGTAACAAGCATAACATGACAGACTAGAAGTATCGAACAAGTAAAAACAATTGAATCACATAAGCTACTGCTGTTTCTGCATTAATACAAAGAGCTTGGATCTCTAGAACACATGACCGCTGGCCATTACCCGGACTTGATCCAGGAGAAAAGTTTACATCAAAATCCGCACGCGTTGTGTATTAGCATACAAGCAAAATATCACATCTTTAATAGCCAATTCAAGAAAGGCAGACATTAATGCTTCACCATTAGACCTCTGATTAGTTCCAGAATCTCACTACGTAGCTCAGATATGGCAGATGGAGTGATATGCTCCAAATCTGAGAACCACCACCTCTTTTTATCCTTTGGTGTTGTATTTTCGTACCAGTTGCATATTGCTCTTGCAAAGGCTATAACATACAAGCCACAGTCATGACCATTAACTTGCTTTGGAGTATTAGAACACTCCATGTACGTAACGCCATCAGAGATATAAGGAAAAATAGCCCTATAGAGCCGTCTGGCATGGGAACTGTTCATGCAACTCGAGCTGCTGTCGTGATGGATGAAAACCTTAGCACTTCTCCTGAAAGCAAGTAGGCTCCAATGGTTCCCACCCTCAGCAAAACTTACGTCAATATTATCATTGATAGGAAACAGTACAAGTTCCCTATTGGGAAGATTAAGTGGCTTTAGGAATTCCTCAAGGCTTGCAGTATCAGGGCACTCTTTAATCCAAAAGGCAATTGAAGGAGGCACGAATAGGATGTCCTCGGCAGCATGACGTGAACTGAGGTAACTAAGATAGAACTCAATGATGCGATCATTAAGGAAATGTGGACCACTGAGAATGTCCAAATCAGCTTGTCTAAGTACGACATCATTGTAGCTGAGAACCTTTTCATCTGCCATACCCTTTGCCAGGTCAAAATGCAGACTTCTACACCTGCTTAAATGCAATCAGATATCACCAGAAGTGAACTTTAACAAATAAGATGGATAAGTAGAATTTGTGAATTTTTTAAAAGCAGTACACTGTAAATAGTTTAGTATTCAAGGTCCAAAATGTGCAGTCTCGCATCATTGAATCATTTTCCGTAACAATGAAGAGTAAAGTTATTACTCATCACATAATTTATTCAATTATGATAAATCATGCAAAATTAAGGAGAAAGTTGCCAGAACCCTTTGCAAATATGTTGATGACAACCTGAACTCATGAAACAGCAGGAGAAACTAAAAGTACGGACACAAACATGTATAATTAAACTTCAGTTCCAAAATGAAAATATGATATCCGTGCTTGTCACCAGTATGAAAGTGGCTCTACAATCCATCAAAAAGGCATTGCACAAGTTATGAAATTGTTCACACATACCCATAATAGGTAGTTGCTGATGGATGAGTTAACATTAATGGACTAGCAAATTATTGCCGTTATCAATTACAAAAGTCCACAAAACTTGATGATCTTCATATACTCTGCCACAATATGTATGCAGCTTATTGTTAGCATGTGCTCCACATATCTGAAAAGCATGAACTTAATTTTTCGTATGCTCTTTTTAGCCTTTCAAATTTTTTCTTAACAGAATTAATCATACATGTGAACATTCTCCTGTATGTTCTTATTCCCTACTTTTGGTGTCTATTTACCAAAAATTTCATCCAACTCCAATCAAACCTGTGGAACCACTTACAATTCCATTCATGCTTAAGGTAAATTAATCATGTGATCAAACTATTAATCTCCTGGTCATCACTAGCTTTAGTTAACTCAACTTTGTTTAGCACTTAAGTTCAACATTCAGAAGAACTACATGGTTAGGTCATCCCCCATCAAAATTGGATTCTAAATTGTCCAATAAAGGGAAATGCTACTGTATCCGTTAAACGAACCGAAGCAATTTCTGGCTCTGGTTCACCATTAGAACACTCAATAGTGTATTGCACTTTGTAGGCCTCTGGATAACTAAACTAAGTTAAACAGCTACTCTTTATCATGTGATATTGATCGAGCACAACTCAACAAAAATATCTATTTTCCCCAACTCTATCTGAGCTCATAAAACAAACAAAACTGCAACTGCCATCAGGGCCATGTCCTGGTAGGTAAAAGAAACGTAGTCATTTCAACAATTGACGTTCAATTTCCAGAAACACTTCCAGAGCAATAACAAGACAAAACTCAGGTGAGTATGATACCCCTCAGAACAAAAAATTACAAAAAAAAAAATCCAGGAGTCACCAGATTAACTATAACCAAAAATTTCAGAAATTCCAAGAAACAAAATCAACCTCAAATCAATATATGAAAGGATGAATTAGTAGGTTCAGAGTGACAGACGCTCTTGCAAAATTATATATTGAAGCTACTACGAAATTGTTAAGAGGACTATACTTAGCTCACCACATACTGATTTTCCAATGATCGAAATACCATATTATTAAATATGTTTTCCAGCGTATAAGAAAGTGTGGAAACAGGACTGCTATTTTCCACATTAGGTATTATGACTAAGTTAAAAAGCTATCGCTAATCAAGGTTATGATGAATCATCCATCAGTAAGCAGGACTAATAAGTATCTTAATCCAATTTCTTATTAGCTGCAACATAATTAACTATCAATGGATGGCTAAATTAATTTTAACTCGAATAACAAATAATCTAGACAATAAAACAACTAAAAATCTCCAGTCTTAAAGATAAACGTATAACTTTAATAATCAAGTAGAGCTCCCAAGAACTAAGTGCAGGACTTAATTCCATCACCACATCTAAAGATGCAAATGATATTTCGAATTTTTAGGCCTAATACATATATAGACCCCAAAAAAAAAATCATTCCAATTATGCACATTAGCACTCTCTATGGAATAATTTATCACAAATTGTTAGCAATATAGAAAGGAAATATATTACCTTAAGTAGAGGGAGAAGCTGGGTGATACAATCGGCCGCAAGAGGTGGTTATCAACGGTGGATGGCGGTTGCGAGCTTCCTTCCCGGACTACAGGTTGGATGAGTATTTAAGGACGGATATCAATTGTCAAGTGACAGAAAAGAATTGTTAAGTGATTTGAGTTTATATATTAGTCCAAATTCTCTGTCTGTTTAATTATGGGAATCCACAGTTAGTTCTTAGCGTATCAAAATTCTGTGTCTATTTGGGTTAATTACGCTTGGTTGCTTCGTTGAACTTGTCATTAGACTAAATACTTCAACTCCCAACCTTGATTTAGGGCATAGTAACCGCGCTTTGGAATGCGAAACACCTTTTGTTTCTGTGTTTTGTTTTTTTTTTTTTATTTGTGATGGAAATGAAGCTCAAACGCACTGCTTGTTTTGAGGGAATGAGGGGAAAGGAAAGGAAATGGACAGGCCCAAGGTTTTTGATGTTTAGATTGGTTTTTGGTAAGAGAAATGAAAGGATTAGGAGAAAAAGGAATGAATAAGATTTAGTTTGTCCAAAAGTAGCGGAAACGAAGGGAAATGACAATATTAAGATTAATAAAAATTTTAAAAATTCCTAAAATGTATATTATGTGTTTATAAATTGAACTTTTAAATTATGAAAAAAAACGTAACTAACGTAACTCGAAGTAACTAGGAATTTCGATGGGATGAATCCTAGTGATAGACTAATTAAGTCATAATTCGTTGGTTGGTTGTATCATTAATTATTTCTTTTTTTCTTTAACTATTTTTTTTGACTCATTCCATACTAGAAATAATTTGAGGAAATTCTTTGATAACATGAATTTCTATTTCTCAAACGATAATCATTTCATAAAAGTTCATTGACGTCTTCTTTTTATAAAGCAAATTGAGACCCTGTTTAATAACCCAATTCTATACTTAAACTTAGTAGATTCAGATTTTAATATGTTCAAACGCGTTTGATAACCAAAAATTAAACATCTAAATTAATTATGTGACACTAAATTTTCTAGGCAAAACCTACTCCCATAAATAAGTAATAAGCTATCCACTGATCACTCAATATGATATGCACTCAAATGTATTTAATTTAATATTTAACAACTTAATAATTTAATAGATTCACACTTCAAATTTCACATTTCAAGTTTCAATTTTCAAACTTCGATTTTATTAAACATACCTTGACTTCGATTTTTGAATAACCCTCATCACTTTTGTTTCAATTGTAACATAAGATTTCCCCCTTTACATGGAAAAAGACCCGTATTAATAATTATGATTTTTCATATGAAATATTTCTCAATATAGTTTCCTTTCCTTTCATGTTGTAATCCAAACAACATGGATGGATTTCTATTTTCTCTACTCTCATTTCTTTTCTTTTTTACTAGAATTCTCTCATTTCCTTTCCTTCAATCCAAAACGGTGCTTTACTCCATAATAGTAGTCATTGCCTATCTTCTATTAGATATGGATATTTTAAATTTTTGGTTATGATGGATTGTGACAAATAAAAGAGATACAAATTAATGTAGAATTGCTATATGTAAAAAATAATAAATGTTCAAAAATTAATTAATTTCATTATTTGCAAATTCAAAATTTAGAAAAGAAAACTAATGGATAGAGAAATATTTTATTTGTTCAAAAATAAAAAGAAAATAAACATCAACATAATAGAGGGGTAGTTTCATTTTTAGAGAGTTAAGTGACAAAAATAAAGTTTAATGGATAAACTGGAAATTTATCTATGCCTCAAGGAGAGTTATTTTTTTTATTAACTCAAAAATTAAAGCCCTAAAGTCACTAGCTGTATAAGCTATTTTATATTCGTCTGACTAGCACGATAATTGGAAAAGATACAATAATTTTACCTACACATTTACCTACATCATAAAATTTAGACAAGTACTCCTCGGTAATCCACAAAATCTATCCAAACTAATCCTTTTTGGTCACCTAATCTGTGTTACACGTTGAATGCTGAGGGTACGTTTAGTGTTGTAGTAGTTTATTGAAACATATTTCATCTAATGAAGCTTTTAATAAAAGTACTTATTAAGTGTTCAAGCACGATTAAGTATATTATTTGGATATATAGTTTATTGTATTGGATAGTGCGTAATTTTAAAATTTTTAAATGTATTTATCTTTTTATTTAGTTCATAATATAAGATAAATGATTAAATTTGATATTTTATTTATTAAAATACAAAAACTGTTCTAAAAGTGCCAAATCTTAAGTATTGCCAAAATTACTTTTAACACCAAAAATTTTATTCCAAATTTTATGAAATAATGTTCATTAAATACTTCAAAACTATATATATATTTTTTGGCCAAAAGTATCACAGCCCCAAATGCGGCTAACATAGGTCTTGATTAAAAAAAAAAATAAAAAATTATCCAAAGCAAGTTGTAACATACAACCAAAACTAGAAGACAATCCCGCAGTGAAATGGATATTTACTCAATGGAAGAATCGAGAAGGTTAGGTTGACCTTTTAACAGTTCAACACTGAATTTATCCCAAAAAAGAATTCAACACTAATGGCCAAATTCCTAATGGCCACTAATAGTTCTTGCCCACGCGATTTCTCTGTCATTGGAGAAATCCAAATAGCTCTTTTGACATTTCTAAAAAAGTAACTTAACAAAGGCGCAGAAAACAACAACCTAATTTGATGTGTCACTAGAAGTAGAAGTGGCATCAGCGGCAAGCGGATACCTTTTCTTGGTGTAAAGTGGATGGTCCTTTCATCTCAAATCTTATAAAATTCAAATCTTCCAATATGGCAATGTTCACAATTATAAGATGCTTTGGAAACCAGAAATAGATGGTAAAAAACATCGCCATAGCTGAGCTTGAGGGGGGTTAGGGTGATAATTTATAAATATACGAATTATGTTGAAGTTCAAATTTTAAATAAATTGAATTCCGAGAACTTTACATCTGTTTGGATTTTGGAAGATTTTTGCCAAAAAATGTACTATAACAATGTAATATATATATATATATACATGCGTGTGTGCACCGGTGAGGTCAAAAAAATTATTTGAAGAAAATATTATTGTAAATTTTTTTTTGCTAAAATGCTCACAATCTAGACGGGACCTAATTGCATGCACCGTTTGAGGCAGAATTTATTTACCGGGGAACCTGGTGTAGAGTGTTGGCAAAGAAACAATTACTCCATTAATTGATCCCTTTAAAATAATTAATTGCACTTACCAGCTTACTTGCGTTTTACTAATGCTGGTTAGTCGCAAAATCCTAGGGCACATTGAACACATGATTGTAGGTCCCAGGCGGATATGAGGCTTCCTATACAAATTTCCAATATTTTCTCCCGGGTCTCCTTTTCAATTTTTTTCACCATCCACCGAGTAACTCTTTTATGGATTCACATTTTACACCCCTATATGTGGCCAATGCTCAATTCTTAGCATCTTTCCAAAAAATAAAAATAAAAAATAAAAAATAAAAAATAAAAAGAAAAGAAAAGAAAGAAATGCTTAATTCTTATATGAACAGATTATTAGGATTATTTGCATAATAAAAGTCGAACTAGACTAGTCACACAGTTCACATTATATTATCTATATATAGATTAGGCCTCTTTTAGTCGATTTAATCTGATGCATAAGATTTGTCATATATTTTAGACATTAAAATCAATAAGTGTTAGTCCCACACTCAATATTTGTGCAATGTAACATTTTTAATTATTCGTTAAAATGGAAAATTAACTGCGAATATCAAGTTTACATTATTATTTTCTACAAAAATTAAATTTACATTTAAAGATAAGATAAAGTATTTTATGTTTAATGTTTTGTTTTTCCTCTAACTATATACTAACAATTATAGTTAATAACTCAAACTAAGAAAAAAATTTTAAAAATTTAAAAAGGTGAGACCCTATATAGCAAGTTAGAAATGTGTTCACAAGCGTGGGGTATCATTGAATGTAGGGCAAACTAAAAAAAAAAAAGAAAGAGAAAAGTGCCTTTATTATTATTTTTTTTCCTTTTGGTCATGCCACTTTTGCACAAGGCAAAAATTAACGAAGGTCAATGATTCAATTTTAATCTAAAGTTTTATATATTTTTTCACCCACTAGCATATGAAAATTCTCTTGCAATATAAGCCTACTTTTTTTTGGCACCAGGGATGAAAAGGATGCGAAATTCCCGATTCGAAAGTCAGTTGCTGATGGCAGCATCACGAACAAAATAATACCGCCCCACTCCCAGAAAACCTTCACTCTCATTGACGACGGAAAAATTCAGTTATTGAGTGGGGTTTACTTTTATTACATAACTGATCGGAATTCAGATCTGAGGAAGGGATTCCGAGATCAAGCGTCATAGCAAAATTTATACAGTAAATCAATTTGATTTGAAGTACCATTGCTATTAAGATTGAGGGGGAAGGGGTTGTTTGGTTGATGGAAAATGGAGTACTTGGACAACTTGCCGCCTATGGATCTGATGCGGTCCGAGAAGATGACCTTTGTTCAGCTCATCATCCCCGTTGAGTCCGCTCACCGCGCCATCTCTTACCTCGGCCAACTCGGCCTTCTTCAGTTCCGCGACGTACGGATCTCTCCCTCTCTTTTTTTGCCCTCTAGATTTACATAAAAGCTATCTGTGATATTGTGTGGAGTTTTTTTTTTTTTTTTTTAAATTTTATTCCTGATTAATTTTACCATTTCTGGAAGGATGATGCTGTTTAGACTTTTGTTTTTGTTGCTATTGAAGCCGAGTATGTAGAAACTGCATTGATTCAGTTCAAGTGAGGCTAGTTTAGAACTTAGTGGATTGAAGACACTTGCAAGCTGTAGGGTAACTTGTCAAATCTATAGGGATATGATGGATTTTCTGCATGTATGCTGAACTTTGGTTCATTTTCACCAGGGAAGGTTGTAAACTAGTTGTCCATACCAATACGTACAGTGGCTATCTGGATCATATGAATGACTATTCTGTAGCAATTGGTAACTTTTAGTTTCTGGTCCTAGATTTGCATTACTAGATAACCAAAACTATAAAATTATTTAGAAGCATCCTTGGAAATATAAGATGCATAGACTCTTAAAAATTAATGCACATCTTACATTGGAAAATGTAGATGAAGAGACAAAGGAACCATGCATAATTTATTACTCGATGAATCTTTCTTATGTATGATTAAAAAAAAGGAATGGATTGCTATCCACAAATAGAAGAAATTACTATAACAGAAAAATCTTGCTTAAGAGGAGTTGCATGCATTAAGAGCACCTATTTTCTGTGATAACCATTTTTCTATGATCTAATGTCACAGTGAGAATTTAGCATTTTTTTCAATTTAATCCTAGCGCCTAGAGAATCTTATTCTGTGTAATGTTTAGTTTGTCATGACTAGTGGACCATATGATGGCATGTTCAGGAATTGTGGAAACTCTGCCTAGACGGAACTATTTTACATCCTTAGACATGCAAGAAGTACTTAAAGATGGATCCTGTGAGATGATGTGGATTTGGTTATTCTACTTTAGATGTATGTTAACTAGTTTCTTTAGGACTCAATCACGTGTTTTACAATTTATAAGCAAATCAAACTACATGGTTGGATCAAATCTATTTTATCCTATCCAGAAGCCTGGAAAATGTTTACTTTCCTTGGTTAGATTGATAATTGTTAATATTTTCTAGCTCTAGTCTCTCTCAGGATTTATGAGAGTGGAAAAAGCACTATGATCATAATTTGTGACACCTTTTATCTCTTAACTTTTTTTTTCTAAAACTTGATTTAAAATTGTTTGCATCATCTCACAAACAATTTTATTACTCTATAATGAGTCATGATGTGGCAATTTCCAGATTCTTAAGTCATTTTGGTCAGTCTTCCTTATTGTGATACTGAGCTTGATTTAAAATAACTTTCTCTGCTTGCTAGTATTCGTCATGCTCATAAGCTTTTCCATGTGACTTTTGACTTTTGTATTGGCAGTTAAATGATGAAAAGAGCCCTTTTCAACGAACATTTGTTAATCAGGTAAGCATTACAGGAATTGCCTTACATGTTCATCGCCCTACAGAATATGTTTTGACTACCATCATGTTCCTTTGCACATGTATGTTTCTAGAGAAGCCATATCGTCAGTGCTTCTGTCTTATGCATATTAGCAATGTGGTGTTGTCACCTGAAAGGAACGAAAAAACTTTACATTATCATGATCCTTTGCCTTTACTAGCAGTCATTTCTTCGTGGTCTGTGACTCCTTGTTTCTTTAAAAATGGCCTGCGGAGAATTCAATAGTAGATGCATAGAAGTTGCCTTACAAAATATGTGGACCAGCTAATTCTACCATGGAGGGTGAGATTAATTTGTGGTGAATTGTGTAACATGATTGGTGATATGTCCACTCTAGTGTCATTGACAGATTTGCTGGCCTACTTGTGTGTCGGGCTTGATTTCTCAGGCTTCCGGCTATAATATGTCCTAGCCTTGTTGCTTTTCTTCACAAGGTATCTTTAACAGGTGAAAAGATGTGCGGAGATGTCAAGAAAGCTGCGATTTTTCAAAGATCAGATTCATAAAGCTGGCCTGCTGCCATCTCCACATCCTGCTTCACAACCAGATATTGAATTAGAAGAATTGGAGGTTCCATTTTGTCGTAGTTACCCCAGTCAACTTACAGATACTTAGTTTATTTATTTTATTTTATTTTATTTTTTTGCTTAACACTTGGCTTTTCTAATATATTCATGTCAGTGCTACTGTTGTTTTACTTTTTCTAGATGCAACTCGCAGAGCATGAACATGAGCTAATTGAAATGAATAGCAACACTGAGAAATTGCAGCAAACTTATAATGAGTTGCTAGAGTTCAAAATGGTGTTGCAAAAGGTATACTGATTTTTTTATTTGCAGATAGTTCAACTTTGGCTATCATATGCTGGCTAACATGTGTGTTACATTGTACTCGTGTTAAATAATTTTGCCCATCAGTGCTATTCAAACTGTAGTTTGCTTGAAAAAGTTATAGATGAAAGTTTTATATCAAGATAATCTGGTTATTTATTCTCTGCAAAACTAAAATAGTAGGCCTCATGACACTTACCTATGCATGGGGTAAGGTTCTTATGTGGGCGTGACCCTTGCAATATCATTATATTTTCTGAAATGTATTGAGAGTCTAGTTGACCTGGATTATGATAATCTTTCTTTCCTTATTACAACTATACTATTAAGTTCCATGTGGAATTATTCTAGTTGTAGAAGTACATGTATTTAATTTCTTGATTTTTCTTCATTCTGATGTAATACAAATTTGGTCCATTGGGAGCAATAATCTGATGTTTCTATTGTTTAATGGTGCAATTTAGGCCAGTGACTTTCTTGTCTCAAGTAGGAGTAACTCAACTGTGCAAGAAAGAGAAATGGTTGAGAATGTTTATTCGAATGATGATTATGCTGACACAGCTTCACTGCTTGAGCAGGTGACTGATTTTAACTGCTTTCAAATACTATCCTATAGGAAAACCCATGTTGACAGTTATGTTGATTAGTTTTCTATTTGGATTTGTCAGGAGATGCAACCTGGTCCCTCAGTTCAATCTGGCGTGCGATTTGTTAGTGGTATTATTTGTAAATCCAAAGTTCTCACATTTGAGAGGATGCTATTTCGGGCTACGAGGGGCAATATGTTTTTCAATCAGGCTGCTGCGGATGATCAAATTTTGGATCCTTCGTCAAATGAAATGGTCAAGCCTTATTTCCTTTGTATCCTTTGAACTTTGTGTCGTCTAATTAACTAGAGGTGGGAAATAGGAAGGAAAAGTACCAACTGAATGCAGTAGCTATTGTAGTAAAATTTTTTTTCTCTGTTTCCTACATGGCATTGATTGTGGTTTTTGGTTTGAAGATCTATGCCTTTCTTTCTGTCTTCTTCCATTCCTACTTGGTGCGATCACTACTAACAGTTGCAATTGAATGAGTTTTTAATTTGTTTTTGCTTCCTTGCTTTTGCAGGTTGAGAAAACAGTATTTGTAGTGTTCTTCTCAGGCGAGCAAGCAAGAACAAAAATATTAAAAATATGTGAAGCATTTGGGGCCAATTGCTACCCTGTCCCAGAAGATGTAACAAAAAGGATGCAGATAACACGAGAAGTATGTCTTGAAATTGATCATTTATGTATTCTCTGACTTGTAATGAGAATGAATTAGATATTGTCACTTAAGTTGACTTTTGTCTAGCTTATGTGAGTTTTACCTTTTACATAACTAGGAAACTATGGCAATTGTTTTTCTTTTCTGATGCGCAAGGCATACTTCTCGTCTTCGTATGCATTATCCTGATTTTTTACCAAAATTTTCTTAAAATATATCTAAAATGAAAAACAGCTGTTATTTAGTTTGTACGGTTGTTGCAAGGTGGACTATTATTGATGTAGGCTTAAATATGTAAGTGACCATTTCCCCAAGAAGTGAGCAGTTCTTTAGAATAAACGGTTTATGTTCTGGCTTTGATTTCATTCTTCTTTGCTACAATGGCTTTACCATCCAGTATATGGATTAGTTGCAGTCCTTGTGTAAGTTACAGCAATAGCAATCGCATGATTGCCTACTGTTTTGCAGGTTTCATCTCGTCTATCTGAATTAGAAACCACCTTGGATGCTGGAACACGTCATCGGGACAAGGCTTTGACCTCAATTGGTTTCCAGCTTGTGAAATGGATGAATATGGTAAATTTGTTATATCAATTACTGCTACACTTTTGGAGCTTGGTTGTTCACGATTGGTTCAGTGATGCTATTTTTACACGATTGCTGAGTTAAGGTTTTCTAATATTTCTTCTCTAGGTTGGAAGGGAAAAAGCTGTGTATGACACTTTAAATATGTTGAATTTTGATGTTACGAAGAAGTGTCTGGTTGGTGAAGGATGGTGCCCAATATTTGCAAAGACAAAGGTGCTTTGCTATAATTTCAACTTGTTCTTGCCATTGTAAGAATTTGTCACTTGCTACGATATTTCTCATATTAATTCTATGAGGGAACCTTTTCTTTTTGGTTGGGGTAATAGATACAAGAGGCTTTGCAACGAGCAACATTTGACAGCAATTCACAAGTTGGCATTATATTTCATGTGATGGATGCTGTGGAATCACCTCCAACATATTTCAGAACCAATCGTTTCACAAGTGCATTTCAAGAAATTGTTGATGCATACGGGTAAGATGCAATACAGATGTAATTATTGAGCTTTAATTCCTTCCCCCATCCCACCTGTTCTTTGTCTATGCAGATTGTGAGAAGGATTAGAGGATTTCTGCATCCAAAGCTCTTCCCTCTCCCTCTTTTTCTGTCTTTATTTTTTGTCTGGTTGGGTCATATATGTATATAAACCAGCACATGCACACAGAGCACTGGTGGGAGAAGTTTTGTCTGGTTGGTATATAATATATGAATACATACAAAGCTGATAGAGTGCTAACAAGTAATCTGTTTTGGACAGTGTTGCTAACTATCAGGAGGCAAATCCTGCTGTTTATACTGTTGTTACATTTCCTTTTCTTTTTGCTGTGATGTTTGGTGATTGGGGTCATGGAATATGTTTGCTGTTGGGAGCATTAGTTCTCATAGCCCGTGAAAGAAAGCTAGGTACTCAGGTATCTTATCTCTTCTTGATCTTTTTCTCTTCATGATAGATCATTAGCTGTTAACTAAGCCAAATTCTTGTTTGCTTTATATTTTGAGAACTTTGACTACTCATATACCCTGATTAAATCAGTTTTCTTATTCTAGAGATGCTATAGAGGGTGGTTACTAGAAGAAGCTGTTTTTATCGGCTGTTGCACTGTTAAAGAAGAAATAAAATTTGAAGGAAAAATTGCAAACAGAAGCTAATTCTGTTCTGATCATAAGTGTTAGTAAACAATGCTGAACTTGTTGAAAAAGCAGCAGAAACTTCTTGTTAAATTGAGAGTTAAATGCGTTTTAATTTTCTTGATCATGATCAGTGGCTGAACTTTCCTGAAATCTAATGTTGCATTTGTAATCTTATATACATTATTATTTACATGCAACTTTTATGTTCTCATCATAGTTTTTGTTTCCCATCAGAAACTTGGTAGCTTTATGGAGATGCTGTTTGGTGGTCGCTATGTCCTCCTGTTGATGTCAATATTTTCTATTTACTGTGGGTTGATCTACAATGAATTTTTTTCTGTTCCTTTTCACATTTTTGGGGAGTCTGCCTACAAATGCCGAGATTCTTCCTGCAGGTAGATGTGCTTGCTGTAGTCTTAAGTTGATGAAAAGTAATTTCTTTGTTCCAGCTTGGTGATCCATAAGATTTCTACATATGTTCAACATGCAGAAATTCCATAGATGAACAAGTTGGAACAAACAAATTACTTTTCAGCATGTTGTATGTTTTTGATTAATTTTCCTTTGTATTGACATTATTTATCTGCCTTGGCAGTGATGCCCGTTCAATAGGTTTAATAAAATCTCGGGATCCTTATCCATTTGGAGTGGATCCAAGCTGGAGAGGAAGTCGCACAGAACTGCCTTTCTTAAACTCTCTTAAGATGAAGTTGTCAATTTTGTTGGGTGTGGTCCAGATGAATCTAGGAATTATATTAAGTTACTTCAATGCACGCTTTTTTGGAAATTCACTTGATATCAAGTATGTAATCTTTCCACATCGTTTCTATTATTTGTTCTGCACTGTTTAATAACAGGTAAAAGAGCTTATTTCGTGCTTTTAGGTACCAGTTTGTGCCACAAATGATCTTGCTTAATTCCCTCTTTGGGTAAAAGAGCTTATTTTGTGTTTTTAGGTACCAGTTTGTGCCACAGATGATCTTCCTTAATTGCCTCTTTGGGTATCTGTCTCTTCTGATTGTTATCAAATGGTGCTCTGGTTCTCAAGCCGACCTCTATCATGTAATGATTTACATGTTCTTGAGTCCTTTTGAGGATCTTGGTGAGAACAAGTTGTTCTGGGGCCAGGGTGTACTTCAGGCACAATCTCTAATTTTCTCTATAGTTGATTATTTTATTATTAAATACCACTGTTTTCCATCTTTGTTAATCAAATTTTAATTTTGCAGGTCATATTATTGCTTTGTGCTGTAGTTGCTGTTCCTTGGATGCTGTTTCCCAAGCCTTTTATTTTGAAAAGACTTCACACTGAGGTACTATGTCTGCTTAACCTTTGTGAGAGAAGAGAGAGTAGAGGTCCTTGCATTTAAGTTTCTGTGGCCATGTTGAAATTTTTGTTTCTGGTATTCTCCTTCCACATGCTCATTCTCTGAAAACCAAGTAAAAGGGCTTCACATTTCCATGCAAAGATTAGATGGTCTATAATGTTCCTTAATTATTTGTTATTAAATGGTCTAAAATAACACTTAGATATTTGTTTCAGATTGTATCTCAGGTCTGTTCTGGCAAGAGGCTCTCTCTCTCTCTCTCTCTATCTCGTTGTCTTAATATGTATTCTTGCTTTGCATTCTTAGAGATTAGATGCAAAGATTAGATGGTCTATAATGTTCCTTAATTATTTGTTATTAAATGGTCTAAAATAATACTTAGATATTTGTTTCAGATTGTATCTCAGATCTGTTGTGTCAAGAGGCTCTCTCTCTCTCTCTCTATCTCGTAGTCTTAATATGTATTCTTGCTTTGCATTCTTAGAGATTTCAAGGTCGCACATATGGGTTACTTGGAACCTCTGATATGAAAATTGATGATGAACCTGACTCCGCGAGGCAACACCAAGAAGATTTTAATTTTAGTGAGGAATTCGTGCATCAGATGATACACTCTATTGAGTTTGTACTTGGTGCAGTTTCGAATACGGCATCATACCTTAGGCTATGGGCCCTGAGGTATATTTGCTTTTCGATTGATATATTGAGATATCTATACTGTGCTCATTTTAAGATTTTCATTTGCTGGTACTGTTAACAGTTTGGCTCACTCCGAGTTGTCAACTGTTTTCTATGAGAAAGTTCTGCTTCTTGCCTGGGGGTAAGTTTTTACAACCAATTTAATGAGACTTATTTCTTTAGATGTCTACTGAACAAAGTTACTGCTTTATTTAAATTTTCTTTGTATAGATCAGAGGTTGAAATGAACTTTTAGTTACATGTCTACCTGTTGATATATATATATTTTTTTGTTGACTTGCACTTAAGAGTTTAATCTCCTTTCTGTCATCTGCAGGATATAAATCTTCTATGTGATTGACATATATCCAACCTGTTTGATTTCTTGAATCATGCATGTTGCAGGTATGAAAATATCATCATACGATTGGTGGGACTAGCAGTTTTTGCTTTTGCTACAGCATTTATATTGCTCATGATGGAGACCCTTAGTGCTTTCCTTCACGCTTTGCGTCTCCACTGGGTAGAATTCCAGAACAAGTTTTATCATGGTGACGGGTATAAGTTCAGGCCGTTCTCCTTTGCCTCGTTAACTGACGATGACGACTAGGATGTCAATTTTGCACCAATATTTGTTGAATGATTTCGGAAAGAAGCAATGCAAGGAAGAGTTGTGCCTTAAATCTTACTTTACAAGCGTGGATTAATTGGGATGGCTAGAACTACGCACTTCTTTGCTCTAACATGATGCTGCTTGGATTAACCGAAAATTGTAAAATCTTGGTTCAGAACCTTTAGGCATAATTGGTGTAAAGGAGTCAGCTCAAGGTGCTAGTAAGGCTGTTGGGCTAAAGATTTTGTAATTTTGTCTTCGTAGATTCTTTGCTCTTCTCTAGATGTTCCAGATATAGAGAGAGGTGTTAGAAATCCCAAAGCTCGGATCCTGTACACTGAATATCCATGGTGATAATTCCTTGTGGAGGCAAAGATCCAGAATCTCCTCATACAATTACACACACAAACATAGAGAGAGAGATTGTACCTGGTGCCGTGGATTTTTGCAGGCCACCATCTTTGATTCTTTTTGTAATGATGTGGCATATTCTTACGGCACTTGAAAAAGATGCTCGTACTATAGAAAGTTGGATTGCACGTTCTTAATGTTAGATAGATATCCGTCACTCATGCTTTGTACCAATACTATCTTTGAATGGATCCGTACTCAACGTCATGTCAAGGATATGCAGAGTTTTAGAATTGTAAGACCACACATATATTATGAACGTCGGAAAATAATACAAGGCTAATTTTATCGGTCGAGAAAAAAGTTGGATTCTTAACAAACTCGATCATCCTCACAATTAATTTGTTCTCCTTTCTTATGGTTGAACAATTAGTGAAAGCCACTTGGGGTTGGCTCGAATGGTTTCGAGGTAATCTCTTTAGGTCCTGAGGTTTCGTGTTTGAGTCATCTCTTTTACTGTCTTATGTATTCTTGGAGGGTGGGGCGCACAAGCGCAAGAAGATTAGTCGGCAAAGTTGGGATATTTTTTATATTGACAAAAAAAAAAACAATAAGTGAAAGCTCTTTCTGTTTCTATTTACACAAAAGAAGAAACACATTTGTCCTAGTTTTTTATTGTTATTATTTTTCTAGATGAGGGTCCTAGTTGAAATTCTCCTTTTCTGTCTCTTCATTTTTATTTAAATTCTACTCATTCTCTGTTGAAAAAAAAAAAATACATATACACGAATATAGATTCGTGATTTGTGATGATAATCATGGGTTGGCTCAGTAGTTACCCTTCCATTCGATCTATGATTTGAATCCTGTTGGATTTAGCAATTGAAGGTGGGAAAGATTGCGGGGAGGGATGGAAGATTAAAAAAAAAACAAAAAAAAAACTTGTGACGGGCGCTATGAAGTCCACGACGTCGTACTATCTGCCAGCCCATCCCCATGGTTCCAGTTACATCATGAAAGCTCCTCTGATTTCCCCTGTTTCCTTCCTTTATTCTTTCTCTCCATCCCAATCCTCATCACAATTCGCGAGTCTTACATGTTTCCACACAATCTTTTTCTTTCTAAATAAAAAATTATATTACTCCAAAATTTGTATACCATATTGTTTTATTTTAAGGTCACATCCCACTTTCAACTGCGCCAATCGTCACTTGGAGCAGTAGGAGAAATATGTATCGCATCCACGGAGATGCTGTATCTAAATGACATACACTAACTCAAAAATCATGTTAACGTCGTTTAATCTTTGTGTATTTGTCAATCAAAATTGGGCTCTGAAAGCTGGAACCGTGCTAAAAAGAAGTTTTGCTGGACGAAATTGAGCTAAAATGAAGAGACGCTTCAAGTCTTCTGAAGATGGGTTCTTGGAATTTTACAAGAGGGAGATAGGTTTTTCTTCCCCCAGTACTTTCTCCCGCCACATCTCTGCTTCCCAGGTTTCTGTTTAATGATTTTATATTTTCAGTTCATATGCTAAAGTTTTTTTTTTTAATGCTATACCTAAATTTAATTCAGTTGTTGTTAGAGTTAAATTCCTTTTTTTTTAATTGATTGCGCAAAGGTTAAGAATTTCTTGCATAAACTCTTTACTCGATAATGAAAATACCAATTTTTTCCCGACATAATTGGCTGGTGGTGCTTTGATGAATTTGATCTAATTTGAAGGTCATTAACTGGTTAATATATCGGAATTCGTATGGTTCTTTAATTATTTCATGTGAAATATAGAGAATGAGTATATTTTCCTGGAAGTCTAGTGGAAATTCCTTCTGGTTGTGGTGACAAGCGTAGAAAATGAAAAAAGAAGTCTGAATTCCCTCGGGGCTTTCCTCTTTTTATCTTTCTTGTAATCCTTCATGTTGGCAGTACTAACTTAACGTACCATTATGATGTCAGAAATTCGTGAGCAGATATACTTTCATTGTATATTGCTGCCTTGGGGTCTAAATATGTTTAACTTCTAGTGTCAACATGCTGAGTTTCTTACAAGGGGAGCGTCTTGATTGTTCTTGTTGGATTTTGTGATGTGTATTTACGTTTGCTTTGATTGAATTTTATGCCAATCACACATTGAATCTTGTAAGTGTGTCTTTGCATGTGGAAGCTAGCAACTCTTCAAAGATGCAAATGCAGCGTGTAAAGTAGCTCAAACCTAGTTTTTTTTTTTTTTAATTCATATTCCTTCTGATGCAGAACTTGGTGGAGCAGATTGGTTTGTATGGAAAGTTAACAGGTCATGAGGGATGTGTCAATACCATTGAATTCAACTCCGCTGGTGACCACCTTGTGTCAGGCTCTGATGACAGACAAATCAAGTTGTGGGAATGGGCTACAAAGGCATTAAAATTCTCATATCCATCTGGCCATTCGGACAATGTATTCCAGGCGAGAATCATGCCATTCACTGATGATCGAAAGATAGTCACTTCTTCAGCTGATGGCAAGGTAATCTTTTTTACTATATGTTCCTATACACATATGGGATAATACATTTGGTGTGGATTTCATATTTCCTCGAGGATTATCTTGTTTAACATTTTTATGCCTTCTGGGGGAGAATAACTTCTGCCTCAACTCCCTTGCCCGCATAAATGAGGGCCATCTTGCCAACTGGAAATGATTTGTGCATGAGCTTAGTAGTCTGTTGCTTTTCTTTTCCTGATTAATGTACTGTAGTACGAAGTTAATACCATCTTATTGCATGCCCTCTTACCCTGCCAATGCTACAGTTTCAGCACTCATACGTTCTACTCAACTTTTGTATTAGGCTATTGATACTGCCAGGCTTAATGTTCTTCATTGTATTAGATGAATTCAACATCAATTCAACTTTTTTTATTTTTTATTTTTAAAGCTTACTAATTTTATTGATAAGGCCATAAGCATACACAATAGGGAAAACCCCTGAACAATTACAAAGGAAAAAGAGCACTAATCAACAGTAATCCACTACTCTTAGACTATATGAACAATAAACTATACAAACATAGAACTAGGAATACTAAAAGCTGCACATAGACTTAAAGCTTCTAAAGTAGCCTTGCACTTAGACCAACCAGCAATAATACCCCTAATATCTTGAACTATCTGTTCGGCCACCTTCCCAGGAGAAAAGACAAGACTTATTTGGTTTTAATTTGATAAGGATGAAAATGAATAGAGGACTGAAAGAAAGAATTAAAATGACTCATGCTGCAACCTGAATATAGTTACATTCTATTGCATTAACCTTTTTCCTTTGAGAACTGAAGTTATGGTCTATTGACAGATCTCTTCATTTGAACCCCAAGTATTTGAGATGATCAGATGATCATAGTTGCCATGACATTTAGTTTCCAAAAAAAAAATAAACATGATGTCTGTTATTTTCTTCACAGAAAATCTGTTATTAAAAAGGTTCCTTTTCATTGTAAATATTGGCTTTGTTGCAGGTCAGGCTTGGCGAGGTGTTGGAAAACAGTCAGGTAGAAACAAAAAGGCTAGGTAAGCACCATGGTCGTGTATACAAGCTTGCAGTTGAACCTGGGAGTCCGTACATATTTTATAGCTGTGGCGAGGATGGTTTAGTTCAACATGTAGGTTACCTCCGTTCAAATTGAATTGGAAATGCTTGTTATTGCTTTTCTGACAAGAGTCCTTGCTTCTTTTGCAGTATGATCTTCGAACTAATTCTGCTACAAAGCTTTTCTATTGCTCTGCATTCGCAGAACAGCGTAATTCAAACTGCATAAGGCTGAATTCCATGGCCATAGACCCCAGAAACCCCAATTACTTTGCAGTTGGAGGTTCAGATGAATATGCACGAGTTTATGACATCAGAAAGTACCAATTGGATGGTTCAAGCAATGTAGACAGTCCAATTAACACATTTTGCCCTTCTCACTTGATTGAGACTCATGACGTTCATATCACGGCATTAGCTTACTCCAGCATGAGTGAGTTGCTTGTTTCTTATAATGATGAGCTCATTTATCTGTTTCAAAAGAACAAGGGGTTAGGTCCTTCTCCATCATCCGTGACTCCTGAATATGTGCATAATTTGGAAGAAGTACAAGTTTTCTCAGGACACAGAAATTGCCAAACTGTTAAAGGAGTGAGTTTCTTTGGTCCTAATCATGAATACGTCTTGAGCGGGTCTGATTGTGGTCATATATTTATATGGAAGAAGAAGGGGGCTAAACTTGTTCGTTTAATGTTAGGCGATAGACACGTTGTAAATCAGCTGGAGCCCAATCCCCATATTCCCGTTCTCGCTACCTGTGGACTAGAAAAAAGTATAAAGCTTTGGGCCCCCACTTCAGATGATGTTGTTCCTCTACCTCCTAACGCTGAAGAGGTACCATTCCAGAACTCTTCACATCTATGCATATATGTTAGGTTTTTACGGTTAGATGCTAGTGATTTTCTTGAAATTTTGTTGCTAGAATTGCTTGTGTCTAACTATCTAATGCTTGAATCAGATAATGGAGGGTAACAAGCAACGCCGGCAGGATCATTCACGTGTTACACTTACTCCTGATATCATCATGCATGTTTTGCGTCTGCATAGGAGGCAAGCTCTAGCTTATATCGAAAGAAGGCCTAACAGAGAGGATATTGAGAGTGATGAAGATGATGGACGGGATGCTTACATTTTAGGATTTTCTGATGGTGATTCAGAGGAGGGTGTCACTGGGAATCCCAGAGAATGTAACATCAGCTAGAGTTATGTACTGAATAGTAGTAAAGCTCGAGTCTTGTCTTGAACGACTTGAATAATCTCTTGCTTCCATCGGGTATTCGTTGGGAGGCATTTCAGCTACAACCTTACAAAACTGGAGTTTCCTCCTTCTGCGAGTTAAGGGGGTAGTATAGTAGTAATGTGTATATGGCTTGAAAAGAATTATTGTATTATCCGCGACTGTATATGGTTGTCTCTTTTTGGTAAAAAAATAAAGAGCCTTGATGTTCAAAGTTTTTCTGATACGTTAGCTCCTTCCTCTGCTGCTCTTTTCGGATATGTATTTTTACGCCAACCAGAGCGCTAATTCCTTAAAATATTATTGGAAAAAAAATTTCAGAATTATGGCTTGACGGGGTAAGAACATAAAAGATCCAAGAACAAGATCAAGGCACCCATGAACCATCCCGAGGCAGTAATGTAAACCTACGGGCTACAAATTTGTTCATGCTTTTTTTTTTTTTTTTAGATATATGATATAAATGGGAGGTCTCAAATATGAGATTTCGCGCTCATACTTCTTCTTCTAACCCATGCTTCCTCACTTCATGCACTCGAATTATAGAGTTACAGAGACCTTTGTAGAGTTACAGCGGGAATCCGTTCAGTAAATTTAATGGTATTTCAAATTTAAATCAATTTAGACACGTGTCATCTTTTATGTTTTTTTTTTAAATAAATCGCAAATTCCCCTGTTAAATTTAAAAATAGGTATTACCTTCCTGAATTACATTTAATTAATGGCGAAGTGAATTGAGGGATACAATTATGGGATTAGATTGAGTCAATTAATTGGGATATAAACTGCTTATACGTTTCACTTATAAATATCAGCCTGTGGCTATGAGACTTCTTTTTCTTTTATTCCTTTAGAAAGAAATTTGATGACATTTTGAGTGCATTGAAATTACTAGTAAACTATGACAAACTAATAGTTAAGGGAGAAAAAAAAAAAGAAAAAAGAGAGAGCGTTGATCCAATCCCACCAAAATAGAGAGACTTTCTTCTTATTTTTATACTCACAGAATCTAATCCGAATTTAAAAGTTTTAGCAATTTTCATGGGAAAACAATAAAAATAAAATGCAATTGCAGAATTGCTGCAGACAAGTCACCTGTCTCCAAACCTGTCTTGTTTAGACCCGCCGGTCCGAGCCGGCGAATCCGAACCAAATCTCTATTCCCGCTCCTTATCTTTTTGAAAAAAATAAAAATAAAAAATCCAGCATTCATTTCTTCATTCATTGCCCCAAATTTCCCAACGAATTTCCCTCAAAATTAGTAAGTAGTAATTTGTTAGTTAGTCAGTTTTTTTTTTTTTTTTTTCTTGTTTTTCAAAAAAGCTGGTGCCAAATAATCAAAAAATGGAATGGGAATCCAAGCAGCTTGGCCTTCTCCCCGAAGACGGTTCTCTAATTCAACAACAAACCCCACATTCACACAAGTCACCTTACCATCAGCCTCGCATTTCGCCTGCAACTGCAAGTTAGTGTTCTTTCTCGCTACTAAGGATTTCTTATGCTACTCTTTTGGTTTATGTTTCTTGCTCGTATTATTTGTAAACTTCCCAAATGACGTTTGCCTAAATTTTGCATTTTCTAGGGTTTGATTTGGACCTGTGTATGTTTCCCTGTATGCATAATTCCAACGTAGTCCTCATGGTTTTTGGTTTTGGTGGCTTTTCTTTGGTTTCTATATTCTAAATAAATACTACCAGCAATTGGCATCAAAATTTATTTATTTATTTGGGTAAGTTTTTTGGATCTATTTTCTTCTTTTATTGGTTACCAGGCAATTCTCAATTTATGATTATATAGAATTTTCTGTTTGAAGAAGATGCTAGTAACTGATACGGCAAAATTTGGGCTTACTTGTTTTGTTATGTCACAAATTTTTAAGCTTGAAATAATTCCTAGGTATTTTGGGCTCTGATTGATTGGAGCTTACTTTTCTTTTTTCAATGAAGAATAATGCTAAACAGAAAAAAAAAATAAATGAAAGAAAAGCCTCTTTTAATTTTTTTTTTTTTTGTTTTACATTATGAATTGTTAAGGCCAGCGAATTGTGATTCTGTAATTTGTTGTGTTTGCTCTGGAAATTGTTAATCTTGATGCAACTCAAGAGCAAACGGTGATATCTTATGGACAATCCTGGCTAAGTATATGCTGTTCATTATGCCGTTTTGACTGCTTAACTTTAGTTCTTTGTGATCTTTCATCATTTCATTTGGAAATGCAAGTTTTAGTTTAGTTTGAGATTTTTCATAGAGTGAAAAATGTGTATGAAAGGTGATTAAATTAGCTGTTGTCATTGCAGAGGGGATTAATGTCCGTAATGATCCAGCTTCAGTGAAACTGAATAGCTTGTCTCATCAAGACATGACCAACAAGGAGAATATTACTACAAACAAACTTGAAGGACCAAAGTTGAGTATGGAGCCAATGCAGATGAAGAAAAAGAAAAAGGGTGGAGGATACAATTTGCGCAAAAGCTTAGCTTGGAATCAAGCATTTTTCACTGAAGATGGTTTTGCAATTCTTCTTGCCTATGTTCATACATGATTTTAAAATCCTCTTTTGCAAGTTAAAGATGGTATAAGTTGTTAATTACTTTTTTTCATCTTTTATTAGGTGTCTTGGATCCCATTGAGTTATCCATGATTACTGGGACGCTTGGAAATTCTTCCAGAGAGGCGCTTTGTGCTATTACTGAAGAAGCAACCACCTCTCTTTCTAATGATATTCAGTTCAACCGTGATTCTGCTAACCCATGTACACCTGAGAAGAATTTATTTAAAGCATCACCGGCTGCTTGTTCCGGTAAAGATCGAGGGACAGTTTGTTTGTCTCTGAAGCATACTTCACCAGCTCACATTCATCAGGCTTCAACTTCTGTGGTCAGTTTTAAGTGTCAGGATGACTCTATCTGCTTTTACTCCATTTAGTGTGGTAACTTACTGAGCCTTTCTGAAAGTGTGTGCTTTCAGGCCTCTCATAAAGTCCTTTCAACTCATGGGGCTAGAAAAACGGCAGCCAGAGCTAGTAGCTCTCCGAGATCCTTGCCTCTGTCAACATCATATCCTGTAAATAGTTTTAAATAGTATGCGAAAGTAAAGGCCTTTCGGTTTTATACTTTTCTTAAGGTGGTTTACTCTTTAGTCACTTTGATTTGCAAAATTTTAAATATGTTGTGCCTTAATGCTACTTTACTATGAAAAGGCCTGCTAACATTAATGCCCAAAAAGCTGTTTCCAAGGAGTCAAAGCTTCCAAAATTCCCTGTTTCAAAGCCAGGTCATCCATCGATTCCAGCAACTAATAAGCGCACTATAGGTGGAGCAACTTCCTTAAAACAAAATCAGATGTTGCAGCCAGGTAATCAAACTAGTAGTCTGTATTCATGAATGGTACTGGTTTCAAGTTGCTTTTTTGATCTAGTCCAATACAACTAGGTTTTATCCTTATGCTCTTAAAATTTCAAATGACTTAGATGATGGTTTGTATAACAAGCTTATGTTTAGTTACATATTAGAGCTTATCCATGGTTAATGACATTTAATATTTTATCTTATGCAGTTGTTAATACCCAGAGAAATACAGAACTAAAAAGCTACTCAAAAAGTGTAAAAAACACACAGAGTAGAGCAAAGGCTGTTTCTGAAGAGTTACTCAATAAATCCTCTGCCTCACATGCTAAGAGAAACAAAGTGAGAACTCCCAAGCCTCTTTTATTGTATTTACTTGCAGCACACTCTGGTTTCGATCATAGTATTAACATTTTTAACAATCAACAATCTAATATCTCTTTTACTCGTTTCAATTTTTTTTTGACTCGTTGCAGGTTAATCCCCGTATTAGTCTGCATGCATCAACCCAATTATGTCCCATACAGGTCAACAAAGTCCATAGTTCTGGCTCAAAATTGATTCTAGATGATGTCCCTTCAGTTATCACTGTGGATTCATCTGACTGCCAAGATGTTACCACACAACTAGCAGTTAGGCTTCCTTCAAGCAATGTCATCACTGGTACAACTTTGCAGCATACACAAAGTCAATCAACAAAACCATCAGGTCTGAGAATGCCATCTCCGTCACTAGGATTTTTTGGTCAGGTATCACTATCGGCTCAGTGAACACTATAGTTTACCATGGTTCTGGTATCTTATCCTGCCTTCTTGAAATTATTTTTGCAGTCAAAATTTCCAGCTTCAAGTTGCTTTTCACACAGAATTGTTGACCCTAGTCATCGACGAGGTAAACTTGGTGACTGGAGGCCACCGCAATTGCCAGCAAAAATTCCTGGAGTTGTTGATGGTAAAATGCTGACTTCACGTGTCTCACGCTCAAGATTTAATCTTAGTGCCGTTTCAATTGATGCAATTACACCTGATGTGGGCAAAGATGCTATGATGGATGGGAAGAAGATTCCACATGAACCTAATCACTGTGAGCTTGAGAGCGATAAGAATAGGTTGCTGAGCATCACTGATACAAATGGGAAATTTGAGAATCATGTCAAGGATGAAAGCATTACTGCAGTTGATAAAGATGGAGAAGCTGAGATGAAAGAGAATATAAATCTCTTAAAAATTCCATCTTGTAGAAGTATGACAGAAGTTGACAATGCCAAAAGCTGCACTCTTGGTCATAGAGCAAGTACAGAATCAGCTGGCAACTATTTCGAACATTCTTTATTTTACCAACCTGAGGAGTTTGCTATAGGTGTAACTGGAACAAGAAGCATGAATACAAATTCATGTGAAGATGAAAATTCTGGCAGCTCTACTGTAAATGATGTTATTAATGGTGGTGTGATGAATTCTGCTTCAGTGAGGTGCATGCAGAATCTTGATCAATCATCTAGTTTGCAGAGTGACAGATTAGAAACTTCCAACTTTGAAGAGCTCCTGGTCCCTGATGAAGATAAGCCTTCTATGTTGGTTGAGGGAAACCATAAAAAGATGGTTGGAGATTCATGGATTTGTGGAACTGAAAAAATTGATAATCAGACTGTTGAAGATTTGGAACTTACTAATTCTAGACTAGAAAATTTAGAATTTTCCTCTGAGCATATATATGCAAGTCTTTCAAAAGATTCTTTTGTGAGGAATGAGATGGCTCAGAATAGACAGAACCTCAAGCAATCTTTAGAGGTTATTGAATTGAAAGATACATCTGCTATGCTTTTACAGACTCAAACTGCTTGCCCTGAATTTGAACAAATCTCAAAGAGTATCCATGGTTTGGCTTCTGCTGATTGTATTTTGCTTGAGAAAGACATAGGTTCTGAAAAATACCAGGTAGCAGTAAATGAGATGTTCCCAATAGATGAAAAAGGTGCGATTGAAATGGATAATTCTGGAGTTGAAATTGCAGAAACATTTGGTGGAATGGAAGGCGAAGGATTTGATACTAACCAGATCATTAGCCATGATTTTCTCAGTGAACCAAATGAGATGGCTGAGAATACACAGAGCCTTAAGCAATCTTTAGAGGTTGTTGAATTGAAAGATACATCTGCTACGCTTTTACAGACTCAAACTGCTTGCCCTGAAGTTGAACAAATCTCAAAGTGTATTCATGGTTTGACTTCTGCTGATTGTATGTTGCTTGAGAAAGGCATAGGTTCTGAAAAATACCAGGTAGCGGTAAATGAGATGTTCCCAATAGATGAAAAAGGTGCGATTGAAATGGATAATTCTGGAGTTGAAATTGCAGAAACATTTGGTGGAAAGGAAGACGAAGGATTTGATACTAACCAGATGATTAGACATGATTTTCTCAGTGAACCAACATTGGTGTCTTTTGAGGTTGCCCCACTAGTTCCAAATCATGATTCTGCACTAGATACAAGTGTCACTCATGTCATTTTGAGTGACAGAGCCACCTCTTTCGATATGCATCGATGTTCATCTGAAGCATCAGAGTTTTTGGTTGGAGAAGTCCACAAATCATTTCATGGGGATAAAGTGAAGAATAGTGAAGTTAATGAAAGAAATCTCGTAATAGTGGAACCTGTGTGTCAAAGTTTGTTTAGTGGTCCTCATCTAGAAAGTCATGTAGCAGACAATAATCATACCAGTTTATATTCAGAAAGCAAAGTATGTCATGATGACCAGAAGTCTGACACTCAAACCATTGCAGGAACTGACAGTACCTTTGATGGTTATCCCGGGATTGAGATTGCAATGCAAACAAGAGAAGCCACAATAGAAGCAACTAGTGGGGATAATATATCACAGACTGGAAATGATCCGGAGTTCTTTGCTGACAGCAGTGTGCCTACCAAATGTTGCATTGACCATATTTCAGTTGTGGGCGATCACTCTGCTACAGATGCTAATTGTACTGAAGAATCTGAACAATTGCTATTGTCTAATTGCTTCACATTGGTTGAAGAAGTTTCTGGGCTCAAAAATATGTTGTTTCCCAGGGATTCCTCATATGAGGAAACAACTGAATCTGCAAAATCCAAAGAAAGTAATGTTTTGGGAAGTGGGGATGCAATTGTAGTAGAATTTGAACATTGCGAAAGTGAATTTAGAAGCTACAAAGAACTTACTGATGCACCACTTCGAGCTTGTGATCGTGGTAATCATAAATTTAATGGTGATTTGAGCATTGAGGAAACTAAACCAAGCTGCACGGAGATTGAGCCTTCATCTGAGAAGTGTGAGCTTTCCAGTGGAAGTCAGACGAGGCACTATATTGAGCTTGGAGGTACAATGTTCTATCTCTAACTTTATTAAGTTTTGAGCATGAGTTAATGATTGCATTCGAATTGTAAAAAACTGTAAATCAATTCAAGAATTTTTGTGGGATGACATTTTGGGTTGGCTGGTTGAAGGAGGTCTGACATCACCCAGAAGCGTAAATCAGTCCATTGGAGTAATTGATAGTGCCTTAACTGATGAAATTAAGCCCGAAGTTTGCCAGGACATGGATAGTCTTGTGAAGGACACAAAATGTGATTTGAAGACTTCATTGTGCCAGGAACAGGATGGAAATTCAACTGCAGCAATGTAAGTTGCAATAACTAATTTGCCTTCTGGTTAATTTGTGATTATGGGCACTCAGTGTGATCTTGTTAAAAGTTGGTAATCTATTTCTCAATCTTAAGAGGTCTCTCTTGCAGTGGCAGCAATAAAGCTGTGAGCAATTCAGATAAAACAAATCTTATAATCTTTCCTCCAAGAAATGCAGTTCCATTTTCTGATGAATGGTTGGCTGCTGTTGAAGCTGCTGGAGAGGTAAATTACTCTTGGTAGCCATTTGGTGCTTTGGACGTCAATATCTGGCAATGGTTGGCTGCTATTAGTAACCTAGCTTACATTGGTACCTGATGAAAGTTTTGACCTTATTTTGATTTGCATTCTGCCTCATTATTGTGCTTTTGCCATATCATAATATGTACTGAACTATTACTGTTCAATGAAGAACATGCACCCTTTAAGCATAACACTTGTTTCTTCACGACAAAATAGTCTTAACCTACGGAAGTTTCCATATTTCAACTAACAAGTTACTCCTATTTATTTTTTGTTTTGAAATTGCATAAATAATAGTGTGTGGTTCAATGTTAATACACATCATTATGGTTTTGGGTTTTAAATTGTCAAACTAAAGCGTCTCTTGTTGTTAACTAATAAAATAGCGCATCACAGTGACTCAAAATCATAGTCAGGCTAACTCATTCTCTTTGAGTTGTTTATTCATTTTCTTAAGTTCACCTTATCACCAATCTTATTGTGCACACGTACGATCTTGAGAAGTTGCTTGATTATGGCAATTAAAATTAGGCTTATAATATGAGTTCACATGAAGAGTTCTTTACAGGAAATTTTGACCGTGAAAAGTGGTGCAGTGCAAAATTCTCCACCAGACAAGTGTTTACCTGAACCTAGCCCATGGTCTCCGGTATGTCACCCTTCTAACATTGGTTTTGTCAATGGTTTAAGAGAAATCTTTCCCATTTTGAGTCATAACATACTAACACTAAAGCCTAACTTCTAAAGGAAGCATCTTATTGATGTCTTGGTGTTTTGAGATGCATTCACTTTTTGACTTACTATTAGCTCTTTTCTTTACGACTGCAAAAATATCTGGAGTTGGAAACATGTAAGTTTTAGGCATTGTGCTCTCATAATTTATTTTCTAATGGCAGTCCTGACATTGCTGAAGGTTGTTCTCTCCTCCGTGTCTTGAATGTTAGTCTTTAAACTCGGATTTTCTGTATAAAAAGGCTGAAAACACTAGATTATCATGAATTTTGCCTTTTCTTTAGATTTCTAGTTTGGTTGGCATGCACTTTTGTCTGTTTTCTCTTAACATCTCAGCTATGAAAATTGAGAACCCTTTTTGCATGTTATACTCCTAAGGTGTCCTTATTTTGAACTTTGACTCAGTTCAAGTATTTCTGTAGTCAATTTACTGTATTATTGCCATTTGAGTAACCTGCATCCCCTACACAAATCAAACTAGGAAAAGAAAAGAGTTCTATAGTTTTTTAAAACTGTTTGAGTGGTTTCTGTTTCCCGGACAAGTATCTTGTTTTTCAAAACTGCAAGCATATATCAACAGACTGAATTGGAACTTTTTTTGGCTACCTTTGTATTTGAACTGCCTATCTTTCCTAGATTTGGCTTTGCGTCTTCGTGTGGTATACTAGTACCTTGGTGGGCAGAAATGCTTACACATTTATGAGTCCTTACTCTGTTACACTGCTCTAGATTTCATTCACATGCCAGAGCCCATGGAACCAGAGTTCCATTTACAGCAACAGCAAAAGAGAAATGAATATTTTGTCATTCTTCCTGTTATTTCCTATGAGATTTTAGTGCGCTGATGACTTGTTTAACAGATATTAAACTCTGAACAAACAGAAAAGTTTCAATTAAAAGTTTAAAGGGGATATATTCTGCTGCACTAGTCTTTCAATTCGACCAATTTCATTACCAATTCAAATATCAAATGTTTTGTGATTTTCAGGTCAAAAAGAAAAGCAACGCCATCGGGCCATATGACTGTACAAAGTTCACCAACAATTTGTCCTCTGATCCTCAATAATCAGCTAGGTCCGAATTTCATTTTTTTTTTTAACTGGAAAACTAGTATTAGATAGTGACTAAAAGATGATATTAGATCATTTTTTCAGTGCTTAGTTCCTGTTTCTTCACCTTTGTTAATGAGGTAATTGTGCCTGTGGCCACTGCTGCTTGTCACTGATCAGGATTCCAGGTTAAAGGTGTATTATTCTCCGCCAAACTAAGAATCAAATCCTATTTTCCACTCTTAAACATCCTTTTTCCCCTTTTCTCACCTTTTTTTTTTTTTACTTTTGATTGCATTAAACGATATTTCATGTTGCAAGTATTTTCCAAACTGATAAAAGCAAACTCTAGCTTCCCTTCCTCATTCAAAACATTGTTCGTGCCTTCATGGTCTGCATCTGCAAACATCCCTTTCTCTTCTTTTGTCTTTTTTATTTGTTGTTGCATTAATGGAAATTTGATTGATGTTTTTAATTTGAGATTTTGAATCATGAGCCCTGAGAATGTCTGATTCCACCACAATTGAGTTTCCGTCTAGAATAAGGCATCCATAGTTTAGTGCAGCAAAGGTCTAGCAAACTTGATTTTCTCTGGCGTATAATGATATTTCCTTCAGAAAAAAAAAGCCAAAATTTCATTAGCTAGTGAGTCTGGAAGTTCGAATTTTGTAAACAATCTTTTCATCACAAGTAAAAGATCTGGTCTTGAGATAGTTATTTGTTTGCCAACAATTCCTTCAAATATTTTACCATCTTTCCCTGCAAAACCAAATTCAAATTCCACCGTCTTGCCCCGAGATTAGTCGTAACCGTGGAGCATTCTCTCCAGTTATTAGTTAAAACTAATCCTCCTCTGTGGTGCATATCGTTTCTTCATCTTTCATCGTTAGTCAGATCAAATTAATACTGTAAAACAGTTTTCAAATTGATTAAGTTTGAAATTCTTGAGATATGAAATACCAAATTATAACCCAGCAGGAAAAAGGTAAAAAAGAAAGCAGCGTCATCTAATCTTTGGTTTGTATTGATCCTGGATTAAGGTAAACACAAGTATGGAAGTAAATCATCTTCGTTAGATATTGACTTTTATCCTCTACACAGTAGACTCATCAGTTACCTTCACCGTTTCAACATTTTGGTACTTGTAAAAGTACGAACATACAAGATAATAACAGAAGTTGAGACCTGCTAATACACAAACTAGCCAGTACACATTATCTAGTCTCCCTTTGTTCAAGTCATCTGGCAACCACCCTCTTGTCCTTCGGACAAGATCAATCACAGCATTGCCCAGATAGTAAGCAATGCCCATATATAAAGCTACAGCTGCAGTTGATGTGCTTTTCAGCGAAGCAGGGAATTCTTGGTAGTAGAAATCAATTTGACCAGGGAAAAAGAATGCTTCTCCAATGCCTGCGATAGCTAGTGGTGGCACAAGCCAGAATACTGACATTGGTACCACGGCATTATCCTGGCCTTGAAGGTCATGCAATCGCGCAATCTTCAGCCTTTTGGCCTCTACCAGGGCCAAAACAGCAAGGCCAACAATGTCTAACAAATGGCCGATCCCAACCCTCTGGAGAGGCCTGACGGGATGGCCAGTGAACTTCTCCCACAGGGGGAATAAGAACCGGTCCAGGAGGAATACGGTAAAGCAAGTTGGCATCAAAGTGAAGAGAAATACTGAACCCGCAGGAATTTGGAAATGTGGTCCGAGATGACGGTCCATTGCAAGAGCCTGAAGGACCGATAGACTCCCCAAAATAACGAGTGGGGTGGACAAGAAGAACCCCGTGGACCATAGTGGGAAAATTTTGATTATCCTTTTGAAATCTTCTACATCTTGCACTGTACATAGTTTCCAAGGTTGTCTGGTGGAGCCATCTGGTTCGGTTTCCCCTTCTGCTCTGAGTGCTGCGCGGTTTAAGAACCTGTATTTTTTTTTTTTTTTTAAGAAAGCAATTAATCAGCTAATTCGAAAATCGAATTGCTTTATCTGAAGAAGTCAAAGGTAGCGGACTAGTCGCGCCCGTTTGACAAGTGAGTTTTTGGGGTGTTTGTTTAAAACTTTACTGTAGCTTACTGTAGAAGTTTTTAAAAAAATTTTTGAAGTGTATTTTTTTTTTAATATTTTAAAGTGTATAGTTTAAAAATTTTGAAAATTTCTTTGAGGTTATCGTAGCTAAAGTTTTTAAAAAACTTGTAGCAAACAAACTTGACAAAAAACTTATCTTCCAAACAAGGTTAAATTTGATTGTACACTTACTTGAAAAATTTTGAGGGAAAGGTAGTCACTTTGTAGTCTGCTGTGTCTGGCCCTTGAAAATAGTCTTCACTTTTCAGTGAGAGCACCATTTTCCTTTTCCTGAAAGATGCAACAATAACACGAGCCAAACGAACAAAAGGGCTACCTTGTGGCTTGAGGTGATGATAGAAACCGCTGCCAGCTAAGAATATTGCCAATGCAAATATATTTGCGGCAACACAAATCCCAAACCCCAACGTCCAACTAACACTGTTCTCAATATACACAATGAGAGTAGAGCTTATACCAGTGGCCATGTACATTGTAAAAATGTACCAGTTGAAGAAAATTCCTTGATGCTTTGGTTTATCAAACTGATTTGCTCCCATGGATCCAATGGTGAAGCGTGTCCCTGCCATCCCTATAGATCCTAGAGCTAAGCCGATATAAAGAACTGCAAGTTGGACTTCTGATGGATATTTACAGAGGTTCGATCCATTTTCACAATGTGGAGGTCTCAATTTACTGATTGCTGCTGTCAGGACTATTATCAATAGGCCCTGCAAATTGAGAAATAGTTCTTTCAAATCTGATCAAGTTAAAGAAGCTTATTAATCTGTCCACCTGCAACTTACAGAAAAAATTAAAACAAAAAAATCTGTTCACCTTCAATTCATGTTTATCGAGAAGCTTAGACCCTTAATATTTGATAAAATGAAAGTGCAGATCAACATCAGATACACAATCGATCAAGTTAGCTTGATCTGGAAATCAAGAGTCTAAAACAGAGATTGATTCAGTCACTAAGATGATAGAAACAAGAAGAGAAAGTTCCTGACCAGGGATGAAATGAGAGAAGAAATCCAGATGACGGAGTAACAGCCCGTAAATGAGTCAGCAATGATGGCTGCAGCAATTGGAAGTATTGTGGTACAGCCATTAACAACATTGAAAATTTTAGCTGCACTAATGCTTCTGATGTTGAATTCTTGAATCAGATATACAATAAGGTTGCCAGTCAGTCCTCCAAAAGCAAGTGCTATACCTGCCACAGTTGCTGCTTTATAGAAATAGCTCAATGTTAGAACATCTAGGCAAACAATTATGCTACTGGTGAAATGATACTAATATCTGGAAGTTCATTATCTCCGGAGATAGGTAGAGTGCAGAATGTATTTAGACGGTCGTTTTATAAAGAGAGGAAGAGAGAAAATGACCTATAGTGAACGGAAAAGTGGTCCACCCGCCTTTCTTGCCCCTGCTGGAAATTGAAGTAGGCTCAGGGTCTTCTCCATTAGCAGAGTTGAGTACTGTCCTGTCCATGGTTTTGGAAAAAGGACGGCTCAAATGCTGTCACACTGTAAAGCTCTATCTGTAGTGGTATATTCCTGTTGGATATATATATATATATATGGATATTTTCTCAAAGATTTGTATGTTTTACTATCTTTACAAGTCTGCATTCAAGTATTCAATACCTCTGCCCCACGAAACTGGAAAAGGGGAAACACTTGCATACATGAATATGGACTGCTCTCCCTCGTGCTGATTAAGCAAAAAAAAAAGTCAGCATCCTCGATTATACATTGTTTAGGGTTGTGTTTTCTTTAGGGTGGTTGGATTATGACATGTCTAGAGACTGGATTAGTACCAGAATTCGAGGAGTGGAAAATTGAAGAATGTCAATGAATTTGGTCACCTTTGATTGCCAGGGCAAGCATATTTTTGGAATTTAGCTGTGACATTAGCATTAAGGATTCAGAATCTTTTTTCTTCACAGAAGTACAGGTACTCGTCAGCTCTTTTTTCTTCTTGCTCTTTCAAATATCAGACGGGATAATCTATAATTAAAAACTATATAATATTCATGTGACAGAAACAAAATTCCTTTTTGTATAATCGTTTGGTCATCTGTCAACCGGTACCTAAAGAATATATGTATAAGCTGATGCAAGAATCAAGACTTTTAGTACCCCAAGTTGCTGATAATATAATATTACAATCATTGCTATGATGTGCAAGCAACAGTTTTGCTTCTCCAGTGAAGCGCTTGGTTTTAAATTGCAACTTGTTCGAAAATGTCCACTGCTGACCGTTGCAGGAGGACTGTTATATGTTTGTAGTAGGTATGGGTACCTATCCTATCATTTAGGTTGTTATCAAGGAAACTTAAGTGGTGGAACCAAACTGTAAAATAACCCATTTTTATCTGAAACTAGCCCTTCAATCCTTCTGTCTTTTTTTTTTTGCCTCCTCGTCTTCATGCTAAGAGGATCAGGCTCAATGAGGGTTGAAAAAAGAAGTTAGCAGCTTCAAAGTAAACAAGTTGGGTTAGTAATGGGCTGATACAGATGAATGGCCTGGCGGGGGTAGCTGGAATGCTGGATTTACACATCTATTGATGTGGTAGGTGGCAGAAGAATAGTGGTAACACATTAATAATCCAATTATTAATTATCCCTTATAATTATCCTGAGTGCCTTCACACTTACCTGGAGAAATGACTCATGACTTGACCAGAATCAATGGTAAAAGAAATCCGAATGGTTTTGGCCCATTTGCTTGCTTCTAGGTGAGGGGGAGCAATTTTGATTATATCAAAGTTGATATACATGGTTATTGAGAGCACGTTAAGGTATCCTTGACCTATTTACTTTGCCTGATTCTCCAAATTTCAGAGGCGGCTCAGGATATTAACAACCTTCAATTATCAATCTTCCAGCTAGTACTAATTTCCGCGTATGTCTTAATCCAAACAACTACTACAAGATTCCAAGGAAAACATAATCCAATTTAAAAGAGCCGACGCTTTTTCTTATTCATCACGAGGTAGAGCCTACTATTGACTATAATTATATTGTCATATTATATAGGGTCTGCGTGTTGATTTTTTAATTTGTTTTGCAGTTTTCGTGCAGAAGAACTGTTGAATAAGATCAGATTTTTTTTTTTAAAATTCATTAAGTAGAGACTTGTAAGACCAAGGAGAAGATACAAACATCTGAAACAATTTCCAGCATGCAAGTAAGTTTACAGTGGCCTTGACTTCTGCAGTAGTACTGCTGTAGTAGTGACTCCGAAAAAGATTCAGGAACCCTCTTCCCCAACACCATGGACAACAGAAAAGCAGAGAATTCAGCAGAAAGACAAGACCCCGAGTCTAATTCCAGTTCCAGCAGATCCAAGAAAGGCAGTTGGATCACCTTTCCGTTTATCATGGGTCTCTTTCTTTTCTCTTCCTCTTTTTTTTTTTTTTTTTTTTCACACGAGCTTCGCAATTACTAGCACATATATAGAATTAAGCATCAAACAGTAATAACGTAATAGACTAAAAATGACATACAGGCCACTGTTTTTCATATGGCAGCTACCGTGGTGGGTACATCACTTGCTTTTGGAGGACTGACTTCCAATCTGATTGTGTATCTGATTCAAGAATTCAATATCAAAAGCATCAGTGCTGCCGAAATTTTTAATGTGGTTAATGGATGCATCACCATATTTCCCATTGCTGGAGCCATCGTAGCTGATTCTTTTCTTGGATGTTACTCTGTCATCTGGATTTCATCTTTAATCTCATCCCTGGTGAGCAATGTTTCTAGCTTTGTTCTAATCCCCTATGTTTTCTTGATCTTTTTTGTGGTCCTCTTTATATTGATTCTAGCAAGAATTGGTGCATGTTTTGCAGGGCATGTTGATAATAGTTATGACAGCAGCACTCAATAAATTGAGACCTCCGCAATGTGAAAACGGATCGAGTCTCTGCATAAGCCCGTCAGGAGTTCAACTTGCAGTTCTTTATATCGGCTTAGCCCTAGCATCTCTTGGGATGGCAGGTTCACGATTCACCATTGGACCAATGGGAGCAAATCAATTTGATAAACCAAAGCATCAAGAAATTTTCTTTAATTGGTACATTTTCGCAATGTACACAGCCACTGCTATAAGCTTGACCGTCATTGTATATATTGAAAATAGTGTGAGTTGGGCATGGGGTTTTGGGATTTCTGTTGCTGCAAATATAGTTGGATTAGCACTATTTTTAGTTGGCCGTGGTTTCTACCGCCAGCTAAAGCCACAAGGGAGCCCTTTTACTGGCTTGGCTCGCGTTGTTATTGCAGCTACCAGGAAAAGGAATTTGTTGCTCTCCCAAAACACTGAAGATTATTGCCAAGACCCGGAAACAACGACCTTTGTCATGCCTACAAAATTTTTCAAGTAAGAACCATTACCACCTTAAAATTGAATTGCTGCACATATTATCCATTCATTTTTCACCTAAATTTGTTGAAATTTAATTAAACAAAACTTTACCACGAATTATAGGTTCTTAAACCACGCAGCACTGAAAACTGAAGGAGACACCGATCTAGATGGCTCTATAAAGAAACCGTGGAAGGTTTGTACAGTGAAAGAAGTAGAAGACTTCAAAAGCCTAAGTAAAATGCTCCCAATATGGTCAACTGCTTTACTCGTTTCCCCCCCACTAGCCGTCCAACTGAGTATGACAGTCATCCAAGCTCTAGCAATGGACCGTCATGTAGGAGCTCATTTCAAAACTCCAGCTGGTAGTGTTCAAGTCTTCATATTCCTATCGACTTGCATGACCATTTTCTTTCTAGACCGATTTCTATTCCCCATGTGGGAGAAGTTCATGCACCGAGCCATCACGCCTCTCCAGCGGGTTGGGATTGGCCATTTGTTCGATGTTCTTAGCATGGCCGTTTTAGCCCTGGTGGAGGCTAAGAGGCTAAAATTGGCGCGAATGCACCACCTGCAGGACCAGGATAATTCTGTGGTGCCCATGTCAGTCTTCTGGCTTGTGCCATCCTTTGCTCTTGCTGGTATTGGAGAAGCATTTCATTTCCCTGGACATATTTTGTTTTATTACCAAGAATTTCCAGTATCCTTAAAAAGTACATCGACCGCAGTTGTTGCCTTGTCTATCGGTATTGGCTTTAACCTGGGCAACGGATTGATTAATGCTGTTAAAAAGACAACAGAGTGGTTGCCTGATAACATAAACAGAGGTAGACTAGATAATGTGTACTGGCTGGTAACTATCCTGGGAGGCCTCAACTTCTGTTATTTTCTTCTATGTTCCTCCATGTACAAGTATCAAAATGTCGAAAAGGTAACTGATGATGCTGTAAATGAACAATGAGAAGATGTAGTTTCCACCATGCATTGGCATATTCATAGAATAAGTTGATGATCAGGGATTATGTTTTGGCTGTAGCTACATTCTGTATCTGCAAAGCACTTCAAAAATTTAAGAGAAGTTACGATAATAGTTTGTGCAAAAGTCAAGAGTTACGCAATTCAATCAGGACTGTTTAAGTAATAGAGGAATTGAACAATAATTGAACTTGCAAACAACGAATTGATTAATTCCTTCATTCAATATGTCATTTTTTTTTCTCCTCCTCCTCCTTTCAACGTGTCTAGTTATAAATAATTCCCTCCAATAAACTATTTTGCATCGCGGTAATTTAGGTTTTAGGGTTTAAGGGAGTAATTTTTCTTGTGATCTTTTTCCCATTGAAACTCAATAAAGTTCAACTATGCTTCAGGAAACAAAGATGAAAATGGTCTATCTTCTGATCATTTCGAGGGATATCCATAGTTTTTGATTTTGTAACTCCAACATAGCCTTTTCATAATTTTCATAAAGAATAACCTGTTCATATGAATTTGTGAAAGATGGTTGTCGTTCCCTTTACTCCATTGGCTCGTAAGAACGTTTCTTTAATACTTCTAACAACCTAGAGGATATTCTACACATCTGACAGAAACAAAAACCTTTGTACATAATCGCCTGGTCATCTACCAACCGTCGCCAAAGCATATATCAGTGGGATCCCAAGTTGCCAATGAAATGATATCACAATCAGAATCAGTGTTAGAATGATGTACAATCAATAATTTTGCTTCTCCAGTGAAGCTCTCAGTTTAAAATTGCAACTTATTCCAAAATGTCAACTGCTGACCATCGCAGAAAGGATTATTGTACTTTGTAGTAGGTGTGGATACTGATCCTATTCTTTGGGCTCGTGATTTAAAGGGGGAGATAAAAAAATCTACCTGTGAATCTGCGATGCATCATATATATTCCTGAACCTCGTACTTCAATCCCGTCGAGTAAATGAGCTCTCTTTCACATTTTTTCTTTTGGAAATCCTGGGTAGTTTTTTATCTGATTCAGTAATTTTGTTGATAGAGCTGTTGTAGTGCTTAATGTCCAAATATGGCATCTTGAAAGCAGGAGTCGATATGATGAGCAAAAGAGAGACATTGACGAAATGAAAAAGTGATCCAGCTGCCTTTCTTGGCCCTGGAGAAGTAGATTAGACTGGGCTCTTCCACTGTGTTTGTCACACTAAAATTCAATCATTAAGCAAAAAATAAATAAATAAATTACTCCATAAAATTACGTTCGTACCTATACCTGATCTTTCTATATACTCCAACTCTACATAAATCATACTACTGGTCAAGTTGTCTTATGTGTATATAAAGTAGTACTCCCCGAAACTGAAAAATAATATACTCCTCGTAGCGAATTTCAAAGTTTACCAACTGATTGGCAACCTTTCTTTTTCTCAAATTAAATAAGTAAAGATATTGACAAATAACCTTCAATTTTGAGTTCTTCCAGCTAGTACTAGTTTGTAGAGATGTCTTAGTTCAAATAACTCTGGATTTCAAGAAAAACAATATCTTATGTTAAAAAAGCCAATCTCTTTTCTTATTTAGCATGAACGAGGAAATATTATAGACTAATGAATACTATATTATCATACGTGAAATGTGACTGAATTTTTTTTTATCCTAGTTTTCGTGCAGAAGAACTGCTAAATAAGAGCAGCTTTTGTTGTTAAATGAAAATTTTGAGATCAAGGAGAACAAACAAACATTTGAAACAATTTTTAGCATGCTTGTTGTATTACATTGGCCTTGACCGCTGCATTAATAGTAGCACCATGGACACAAATGTTCAGAATTCAACAGGTGGACAAGATCCCGAGTCTAATTCCAGTTCCAGCAGAGCCAAGCAAGGCGGGTGGATCACCGTTCCTTTCATCATGGGTCTCTTTCTCTAATCCTCTTTTCTCACCAGCTTCAAAAGATTGAAGCATAAATCTACATAAGTGTAAGCATTTGAATCTAATAATAATGAGTAGGCGATATACTTACTGTTTTTTCACATTGTAGCGGCCATGGCGGGCACATCACTTACTTTTGGAGGATTCCCTTCCAATCTGATTGTGTTTCTGATTCAAGAATTCAACATCAATAGCATAAGTGCTGCTAAAATCTTTAATGTAGTTACCGGCTCCACCTTCATTATTCCCATAGCTGGAGCCATCTTAGCCGATACCTTTCTGGGATGTTACTCCGTCTACTGGATTTCTTCTTTAATCTCATCCCTGGTGAGTGTTTTTCTAGTTTTTCTTTTCCTAATGGCCTATGTTTTTTTTTTTTTCAAGTCCCATTTACATTGATTCTGGTAAAATTTGCTATGCATTTTGCAGGGCATGTTGATACTAGTCATGACAGCAGCTGTCAAAAAATTGAGACCTCCGCAATGTGAGAATGGAGTTGGCTTGTGCATAAAACCGTCAGAGAGTCAATTGGGAGTTCTTTATATCGGCTTAGCTCTAGCATCTCTAGGGTTGGCAGGAACCCGATTCACTGTTGGAACCATCGGAGCAGATCAATTTGATAAACCAAAGCATCGAGGGATTTTCTTTAATTGGTACATTTTCGTAATGTACATATGCACTGTTATTAGCGCCACAGTTATTGTATATATTCAAGATAGTGTGAGTTGGGCATGGGGTTTCGGAATTTGTGTTGTCGCAAATACACTTGGATTAGCACTATTTGTAGCTGGCACTGGTTTCTATCGTCGTTTTAAGCCACAAGGGAGCCCTTTTGCTAGCTTGGCTCGTGTTATTGTTGCAGCCACCAGGAAAAGGAATTTGTTGCTCTCTCAAAACGCCGAAGATTATTGCCGTACCTACAAAATTCTTCGGGTATGAACCACTGATGTTAGGGTGACATTCAAAATTTCAAATAATATAAACGGCTTGTTTGCAATATTTTCCACCAATTGTTAAGAGTCTTAGAGAAAGTTAAGCTAAATTTCTTTGGCGTCAAACCAATTTGACATCTAATCATGTGTAATGTTACATCTCAAAAACTACAGGCTCTTGAACTGCGCAGCGTCGAAAACTGAAGAGGACACAGACCAAGACGGTTCCATTAGGAAACCGTGGCGGGTGTGTACAGTGAAAGAAGTGGAAGATTTCAAAAGCCTAATCAAATTGCTACCAATCTGGTCAACTGCTTTGCTCGTTTCTGTCCCTCTTGCCATCCAGTTGAGCATGGTGGTCATCCAGGCTCTGACGATGGATCGTCATATTGGACCTCATTTCAAAATTCCAGCAGGTACCGTGCCAGTCTTCCTATCAATATCCACTTGCATCACCATCTTTTTGATAGATCGACTCCTGCTTCCTCTATGGGAGAAGTTCACATACCGTCCCATGACAGCGCTCCAGCGAGTCGGGATCGGACATGTGCTCGACGTTCTTGGCATGGGCGTATTAGCGCTGGCGGAGGCAAGAAGGCTGAAAGCGGCGCAACTGCATAACCTTCAAGACCAGGACAACTCTGTAGTGCCAATGTCGGTCTTCTGGCTTGTGCCATCACTAGCTCTTGCTGGTAGCCAAGAAGCATTTCTTTTTCCGGGTCATATTTCATTCTATTACCAAGAATTTCCAGCATCCCTAAAAAGTACATCAACTGCAGTTCTTGGAATGTCTATTGGCATTTCCTTCTACGTAAAAGAGAACGGATTGGTTGCCTAATAACATAAACAATGGGAGACTAGATAACGTGTACTGGCTGGTCACTATTCTCGGCGGCCTTAACTTTTGTTATTTTCTTCTATGTTCCTCCATGTACAAGTATCAAAATGATGAAAAGGCAACTGATGCTTCTGTAGACGAAGAATAAGACGATGCTTTGCTGCATCTTGGAAAGCATATATACGGTTCTATTTTCTGTTGCAGTTTCCTCATGTTGTATTGAACTTTTCATAGAATAAGCTGACGACCTGGAATTATTTTCTTGGCAATAAAACTATGAAAGTATGAGCAAAGTCAAGGGCTAACGAGATTTTAGTGCTAAAGCACTTCAACTCAAAATTCCTATTCGAGTACATTTTAATATTTTATAAGTCAATGGCTATGGCTAGTATTTCTTCTTCTTTTTTTTTAAATTTATGGGCCATAAAATTCTGTGATAGCCGTCAACGGGTTGGATTTGGGTCAAAATTAGTAACTTCTTGTTTAAAGCCAATTAGTTGTAGTTGTTAGATTCAAATTCGTTTACTAGACTGGTGTTCGTGTGTAGTTCTGAATTCCCCTTATCTACACCTTGCTAATATTTCATTTATGATTCTCTTAGTTTCTATCACACTAAGGTTCTGTTTGGATTACTATTTTTAGAATTTTTGTAAGAAAATATACTGTAACGATTTGATATATGAGAGGTAAAAGGATAATTGTAAAATATGTTCACGAAAAATATAAAAAATTTTTGGCAGAAAAACACAATTCAAATTTTGACATCACCACCTTTAATTCTATGCTTCACGAATCCCCAATTCCTTCCTCTATTTCTCATCTTTGGCACTTACATATTCACATTTTTTCTTTTGGTTTCTGTAACAACAAAATAAAATTGGTTAAACAGCATTCTTTTTTCTTTTTTTTTTATTATCAATTTTATACTGCGAAGAATAAGGAAGTTCTATACTTGACCGGGGGGGGGGGGGGGGGAGGGGGGTTTTAATTTGATTATGCATGTGATGGTAGAACCCATTGAAGAGAAGATACATTTTACGTACATAAGTCGTGGAATGTTTGCCCTACCATAATGAAAATAAAAATATAAGAAATATGACGAGTTTGGCGTTTGGGTCGAGAATGTAGATGTAGTCTTCTTGTCTTGGATTATCAGCTTTTTTTCATCTGGATCATTTGGTTTATTAACGCTTTCAAGTAGACTAAGGTTCCATTTGATAAAATTGAATTTGAATTGTGAAGTTTGAATACTGAAACAGTTAACTTGCTAAATTTTAAGCATTGAAAAGAAATACATGAATGTTTGAATTTTAATACTAAATTTATTTATACTGTTTGATAAATATTTATAACTGAATGATTAATAAGTTTAATTTGACAATTTTGCCCTTATATCTTTTCATTCAAAAAAGAAATAGAACCTATGATTTAATTAACTTAAAATTGTTAGGCATGAAAATGACAATATTTATTTTTAAATCAAATTAATATAAAAGATGAAATATATTATATGAGGAGTATGGAGAAGATGTGAAAGTCATTTGAAAGTGAGAAAAGAGACGCAGAAAATCGTTAGATAGAGAATATCAGGTTGTTTAATTAGATAAGAATTTTAAACATAATTAACAAACAAGAGTAGATTTGGTAGATAAGATAAGGTAGTTGAAGTAATTCTATTGGTTCTTATATGAATTAAGCGTTCAGTTAGGATTCTTGTGCTGAAAAAAATATATACAAATTCAGCACTATTTAACAAGTTCAGCAGATATATTTTCATTTATCAAATACTCAAAACATATGAATGTCTGAAAATGTTTAGTTTCAGCACTTTTTTATATTATTAAACAAACTCTAATACTGAAAATATGTCTTGAGGATGCTTAGGCTTCATTTGGACGGAAGGAAATGAAGGGAAAGGAAGGAAATTATACCAATGGAAAATAAAGAAAAAGAAAGTAGAAAAAAGCAATTTCCCTTCATTTTGTTTAGATCGAATATGGAAGGAAAAGAAAGGAAATCCTGAAATTTTGTTTGGTTTGAGGAAGGAAAAGATCAGGTTTTAGTTATTTAAAAAGGATGAGAAAAACAACTGTTTAAAAAAATTTTAATTATTATATTAGATTTGATTTTCTTTTCCTCCGTGGTTTCTGTCCACTTTTGGATGGAAAATCATAATCCAACAAAATAATTATATCATTTTCCTCCCTTTCCCTCTCTATCCTTTCATTTGCTTCCTCAAAAATTAATCCAAGTATGAAAAATCAATTCCTCTCCTATCTTTTCCCCCCGAATCCTTCAATCAAAATGATGCCTTAAGAGTTCTAGGTTCAAATCTCTCTCATTCCTCCCTCCTCCTCCACTCCTTAAATCCCACTCTTTCTTTACTAAAATTTTTTTAAAAAAATAATTATTGAAAATATATTGCTTGCGATGGGAAGATTGCTTCGGCTTAATTCCTATGGAGCTATAAAACTTGAAATAGGTTTATCGCACTGAGGATCTTTTGTAGCTTTTTTTTTTTTTAATTTAGTCTCCATATAGGTCTAAAAAAGACTTATGGAAATTCAACTTGCTAAGAAAATTAGCAGGCTATTAAGGCGGTTGCTGCTGTAATTTTTAACGGAGTTTGATGGAGGGAGAGAGAATTCCACAACGCCGGAGCGGGCATTTTGGAGATATTGAGCAAAATTTCTGTAGCAGGATTATTTATACTCTGACAATTTCACCGGTCATTAATCACATCTATCTCAATCCTATGATGTCCAAATAGTTGTCCAAATTGCAAATTTGTCATCTTGTGCTGGACGCACAATGTTACTTAGTGCTAGACGAGGACAAGATGAATGATGGAGAGGCCTGGAAAATAAGAAAAGGTACAACTACATTTTCAGGCCCTGCTGCAATGTAGAAGCGGGTCCTCTCATCAGTATGAGTGGACTCCGCTCTCCCTGATATTGTGGGGATGGCCCAAACTTGCTAGTCTAGTGACTTTGTGTGGTAAAGGATAAAATATTCTACACGCAATATGGTAATGACTTCAACAGCTCTTTCCTTGCCAAAGATTCTTTTTTTTTTTATTTATTTATAAAAAGTTTGAATGAATTTGATTCCGGTCATCGCACAAATCAGGGGTATACCTTCAAAACTAGAGATCGTTTATAGAAATTCTTACAAATTGTCCATCAATAGCAAAATTCGAATATACGATTTTTTATAAAAAAATGATGCGTTCTTGTGCATCAAGTCAACTTGTGTTGGCTTTCTTTGCCAAAGTTGAAAAAGGAACAATACACTCTGCTCTCGCCCATGCTCTCAGTGGATCTGCAGCATCCATTACGAAAAAATAGTAAACGCTTGAAAGCGCAATTCTACTGGATTTGGAAGGATATGGGGTGGCAATGGTGGTTGGATTATGGCATCCTAAAAGTAGGGGCTAGAAGACATGCAAACGTGAAAAACTCAAATAGCGTTTTTTGAAGCTCTGGAAATGGGGAGTATTATATCTTTGTCATTTAATTTAGAGTAAATTGCTTTTTACCCTCCCGGGGTTTGATATTTATTACAAAACTTCTCTATTATCTAAAAACCTCTATGGTTTAAGAACTCATACATAACCCCTCATAATTTCATCTAGAATATCACTATTGCACATCTGTTGGATTTTAGGACAATGTACAGATTTGAATCCCTAATCTGTAGTTTGGGCTGCACCTTATACTTCAACTAGTGGCCAACTCGCCTAAAAGGAGACACTACCTGAAGGCTAGAATACATCACCAAACTGAAACTCATTAGTTTAAAAAAAAAAACCTTGAACATTTTCGGCTTGGGATTTTAGCAGTCGTTTGGATAAAGGATTTTGTCATTACGTAATTCTGTCCAAAAGTTTCCCTTGTTGAGGATCTAATTATGGGAATTCATTGAACGGTTTACCTATTTTGACCTAGAGATTGATTCCTGGACATCTATCAATTTATGGATCCAAAATGATTAGCATGTACAATTACACGTAGCCAAAAGAAATGTAAATAAGTTTTGAACATTAGCATTTTCTATGATGATCCTGCGTCAAGAAATACAACTACATATATGTTTCATGTAAAGATGAAGCAAAGCATCTTCTTATTTTTCATTTACAGAGGCATCCGTTGAGTTTTCAACATTTTGATACTTGTACAAACAGGCACATCCAAGAAAATAACAGAAGTTGAGGCCTCCTAGTATAGTAATCAGCCAGTACACATTATCTAGTCTCCCTCTGTTTATGTTATCAGGAAGCCAATCTGTTGTCTTTCTAACAAGGTCGATCAATGCATTGCCCATGTAAAAGCCAATGCCAATAGACAATGCAACTACTGCAGTTGATGTACTTTTCAGGGATGCTGGAAATTCTTGGTAATAAAATGAAATATGACCCGGAAAATGAAAGGCTTCTCCAATACCAGCAAGAGCTAGTGATGGCACAAGCCAAAAGACTGACATTGGTACCACAGCATTATCGTGGCCTTCAATGTTATGAAGCTGCACTGTCTTCAGCCTCTTTGCCTCCACCAGGGCTAAAACAGCCATGCTAAGAACGTCGAGCAAATGCCCAATTCCAACCCGCTGCAGGGTGGTGATTGGCCGGTGAGTGAACTTCTCCCATACCGGAAATAGGAGTCGATCTAGGAAAAATATGGTGATGCATGTGGATATGGATATGAAGACTGGCATGGTACCTGCTGGAATTTTAAAATGAGCTCCAATATGACGGTCCATTGTTAGAGCCTGGATGATTACCATACTCAATTGGATGACAAGAGGGACGGCGACGAGCAAAGCACTTGACCAGAGTGGTAGCATTTTGATTAGGCTTTTGAAATCTTCTACTTCTTTCACAGTGCATAGTCGCCAGGATTTCCTAATGGAACCAGCCAGCTCGGCGTCTCCTTCAGTTTTCAACGCTGCACGGTTTAAGAATCTGCAGATATTTTTTTTTTTGGTGTTACACATTGATTAGATATCCAATCGGTTTGGCACTGGAATAAGTTTGAATCCTCAATTGCTTACAACAATTAATGGTGAACGTTGCAAAACAAGTGTTTCATACGACTATAATTTATAATGCATCCTAGTACTAGTGAATGAATCAGTCTTGACTGTAACGTGATAGTGGTTCTTACCTGAAAAATTTTGTAGGCATAATGAAGGTCATATTTCTGTGGTCTTGGCAATAATCTTCACTCTTTAGTGAGAGCAGCAAATTCCTTTTTCTAGTAGCTGCGACAATAACTCGACCCAAGCTGGCAAAAGGGCTCCCGTGTGGCTTGATACGATGATAGAAACCACTGCCAGCTAAAAATAGTACTAATCCAATTACATTTCCAGCAAAACAAATGCCAAACCCCCATGCCCAACTGACATTATCTTGAATGTACACAATTGCCGTGGAGCATACCGCAGTGGATATGTACATTACAAAAATGTACCAATTAAAGAAAATCCCTTGATACTTTGGTTTATCAAATTGATTTGCTCCCATTGGTCCGACAGTGAATCGGGTCCCGGCCATCCCTATAGATGCTAGAGCCAAACTGATATAAAGCACTGCAAATTGGAACTCTGATGGGCTTCTGCAGAGGTTGGATCCATTTTCGCAATGCGGAGGTCTCAATTTACTAAACGCTGCTGTCAGTGATATTAACAACATGCCCTGCAAAATCAAGAAAATGTCTTTCCAAATCAACCTTTCCAGTTTGATCATATACTAGAAACTGTAAGTCCAGAAAACAATAGATTTGGTGACCAGAGATGAGATGAGGGAAGATATCCAGACGACAGAGTAACATCCCAGATAGGAATCAGCAATGATGGCTCCAGCAACAGGGAATATGGAGACGCAGCCGTTGACCACATTGAAAATTTTAGCAGCACTGATACTCTTAACGTTGAATTCTTGAATCAGATACACAATAAGGTTGGACACAAGTCCTCCATAAGCTAGTGATATGCCCGTCACCATCGCTATCAAATCCAAATATAACCACCAAGTGTATTAAACTTGTGATCTGTACAATTAGTTAGTAGTGAACTGGTAATTAAGTGGAGTGATAAATGAAGAGGGAGGGAAGAGAGACAGGGACCTAGGATGAAAGGCAAGGTGATCCAGCCGCCTTTCTTGGGTATGCTGGAAGTTGAAGCAGACTTAGGATCTTCAGCATCACCAGAGTGCAGTATTTTGTCGATTTCCATGGTGCTGGGGAAGAGGGCTGCTCAGCTAAAATGTTGGCACTGTGTAAGCTGTAGTTCAGCAGCGGTCAATCCAGGTTGATTAATTTATATGGATAACATCCCATATAATTGCATCTCTCCCGCGTTATTATAATATATACTAAGTCACTCTACTTCAGCTGTTCTTTCCCATCAAAATGGGCAAAATGTCTTCTACTTGTGTATGGTGTTCCGGTCTGAAGCTTATCATTAAATGTAAGCAAGCCGCCTCTAGTTTAATTACTAGTACAAATCACTGAACAGTTTTTAAATGGGAATAAACAGGTACCTATATTGGTTAGCATCTGTAGCAAGGCTTAGTTTGGGAGTTCAGTGAGGAAAAAGAAGAAAACAGTGAACTTAGACCGCTTCAGTTCATTTGGGAGCGGGAAAAAGAAAAGATGATTTTGTATTCATTGAGAATTGCTGTTCTGCTCTCTACATAGCGTTTAAGCAACTGGTGCTACTATGCAGTTGTCATCGATAGCTGGATGCCATTTTTAGCTCCGCATAGGAAGCTTACCGTGGGATGGCTAATACTAGTTTTTTGTTTTTTGGGGGGTCAGGGGAGACTCAAACCTTAAGGGTGTGTTTGGTTCACGGACTGGACGAGAGGGAATTACTTATTCTCAAATTATTCATTTTGGATTGAGTCATTCTTGGATGAGTAATTCTGTTATCTAATATTTGGTTAGTTTTATATTAGATAGGATGTCTTAGAAAATAACTTCAACCTGTGTTTGACTGAAGATAGGATAAGTTGGGATTACTTATTTATAGACCAAAATACCCCCTTTGACATACTTACAATTAGAGGTATTATTCGGGATTTAGTAAGTCCAAACTTAGTTTTTAATAGTGGATAAATTAATCAAAAATTTTAGAAGGGGCAAATTAGTTAAAAATTTAATTTTATCAATAATAGGGGTAAATTAGTCTAAAATTTAATTATTTCATTGAAATGGGCAAATTAATTCAAAACATAATTCTTTTATTAGTAGGGGCAAATTGTCCAAAATTTTATTATGTTATTAATGGGGGTAAATTAGTCTAAAATTTAAATATTATTATAGCTAGGAGGTAAGTTTGTATGGTTGTTAGAATAAAGTATTATTCTATTAGTAGGAGCAAATAAGTCCAAATTATCATCATCTCACTTTTTATTATGTTATTAATGGGGGTAAATTAGTCTAAAATTTAAATATTATTATAGCTAGGAGGTAAGTTTGTATGGTTGTTAGAATAAAGTATTATTCTATTAGTAGGAGCAAATAAGTCCAAATTATCATCATCTCACTTTTTATTCATCCCGAGATAACTCATACCACCTCTTCCATGGGATTATTTTATCCCCTATATGAGGGATTAATTCGGTTACGTGGGACATATCATCCCTTATATAAAATGCAATCAAACATAGGATGATATAGAATTAGTAATCCAATCCCATGTCATCTTATGAACCAAATGAATCCTAAAGGGAAAAAGTCGAAATATTAAGGCTTGAAAGTGAAACCAAGGATTTGGGCTCTTGGCTAATGTTTTATCTGTTAATTTGTCTTTGGTCCATATGAATTTCCAAACATGAATTTTCTAAATTGATGGGTAAGTTACTTATTATCTCCTTGTAGTTTTACATAATGTCAGATGATCACGATGATCACTGATCCTCTAAAATTTTAAAATAGCCACATAATCCCCCTGTGGTTTTATGTAAAGTGGAAAGTAGATCGAATGTACAATCAATTACTACATTTATATCAGACACATTTTAAAAGTGCATGTCATAATATCTTAATATCCATGTAACCCCCTTATGGTTTGTATAAATATCTACTTTATCTCCCTATGATTTTTGTATTTATCGATATAATCTTCCTATGATTTTATACGAAATAGTTAACCCATCGATTGATTTAACATTTAAATAAGAGCACTATTAGTATTTCAATTAACGATATTACATAGACTATTTTTCGTTAAGTTTCCACTTTACATAAAACTATAAAGGGGTGAAGTGGACATTTTAAAACTTTAAGAAGGTTATGTGGCAATAGATGAAACCACAGGGGGATTATATATAATTTGTCCTAAATTGATTAATGCAATGAAAGGTGACAAACAATTTTAAATATACAAGAGCTTACGGTTATTGAAAATTGATATCTTCAACTCAATTAGTTCAATTATATTTGAACTATATGCAATTTTTTGGTTATTAAATATTAGAAATCAAAAAATGTGGAAGCAAAATTAATTTAAGGATAAATTACTTTTTGTCCTCCTGTAATTTGGTCTTTTACCATATGATCTCCCTATGGTTTAAAAATCTATACCCCTCATAATTTGAATTAAATGATCACTATTAGTTATTCCATTAAAACTAACGATCAATATTAAAAAGTCAAAGTCAAATTAATAAATTGATAAAATCACCTTTTTTTCTCCTTTTTTTTTTTTCCTTTTGGGAAGAGTGGACTTGATTTTGAAAAACTGTATGTTGGCCTACTAAATCTTAATTTTTTCCAAATACATAAAAGAGGAAAAGGTAATAAAAAATAAAATGAGAAATAGAAATTTCAAATCTTTAATGACTGTAGACACCATTATAAGTTTTTAAACCAAATTTTTAACGACCACAAATCATTAATGGTATTTTATATTCCTTGTTTATCTTTTTTTTTATTTCCCTTTCTTCTTTTTTGTATTTTAAAAAATAGTGAAATGATGAATTTGTCAATTTATTAGTTTAACTTAAACTTTCTAGTATTCTCCGTTAAACCTAACGAAGAAAAACTAACATTGACATTTTAACTCAAATCTTGAGAGGGTTTTTATATAGGTTTTTAAATTACATGAATTATGTGATAAAACGTTAAATCACGAGAGGTTTAAAAGATAATCTACCCTTAATTTAACAACGCTCGCACACTACTTGATTTATCTGACCAATTTTCTTCGACTCCAAACAAAGTTCAATTAAAACTTAACAAATCAATGAAAAAACGAAAAGCTTGTTTCAGGCTAAGGCCAAGTTGATTCAACATGGAATTGGGCAAACCTATGTTGATTTGTCTAACTATTCCTCTTCTGGCTGATTGGACTTGTAGAACCAAGTACAAACAAGATAATAAACGAAATTCACTCCACCAATCGCAACCAGCATCCAGTATACATTGTCTAGCCTTCCCTGATTAATATTATCAGGTAACCAATTTGTTACTCTCCGGAAGAGATCAATAAGGGCAGCGCTCAAGTAAAATGCCATGCCAACAAGCATTGCAGCCATGGCGGTTGAGGTGCTCTTCAAAGATGCAGGAAATTCTTGGTAAAATAATGAAGCTTGAGCTGGAAAAGATAACGCTTCAACAATGCCCACAAGAATAAGCTGTGGAATTAACCAGAAAACCGACATGGGCACCATAGGAACAGTGGAGTGCAAGTTATGAGCTTTACTTAGTCGAAGACGCGTTGATTCTACCAAAGCTGAGATGGCCATGCTTAGAATGGTCAGTACATGGCCAATTCCTATCTTTTGAAGTAGTGTGAGTGGTGGGATGCTGATTTTTTGCCATATGGGGTCGGACAACCGGTCTATCAATGGGAGTGAAATTGCTGAAAGCAGTGTGAAAACCATTATTGATGCCGGTGGGATTTTGAAGTTTGGTCCAAAGTGACGGTCCATGGTGAGAGCCGGAATTACTGTTAAGCTTGACTGAATAGCAACTGGGGTGCTTAAAAAGATACCAGTCGTCCAAAGTGGGATGATTCTTATCAAGGTTTTTAGATCCTCTACTTGTTGAACCGTACATAACTTCCATGATTTCTTGATTGATCCATCTTCTTCAGTAGCTGACTGGGTTAGGAGTGCTGCAGGATTCAGGAACCTGGAAGTTAAAATATGCAAATTAAACGATCAGATTAAAAAAACTGATTATGTTTTTGGTTTGTTTGGAATTCGTGTGATACTATTTAAAGCTGTTCTAGACCAATTATGTTTCTGGCTTTCTGGGAGTCATATAAGAATTGAGCCGGTGGTCACAAGGTTATGACTAGAGCATAGTCGTATACTTAGGATGCAATATCATCTACATTTGGGTGCTTTGATTGAGCAGCAGCTTTTGTTGAAATCGAACTCCACAGTGCTGTTTAATGGTTCACATCAGACTACAACAGTTTAATATAATCTCAACAATTTATTTTAAAATAGAAAAATTAAAATAAATTATCGAAAATGTCTCAATAACAAAATGATTTGAAGAGTTAATTTGATGATCGGCCTAACCAGTAAATATCCGACCTAGTCCGTGACTTTATTAGTTTATACTTAGCATGAAATAACTACAACAAAGCATTGCTCTAAATTCACTTACATGCGAGTGGCGATCGAACAAAATGGGACTACTGGGGAATTTGGGACATCTGCATTGAAGTCTTTAACAAGTTGGGTATATAGCATCAGGCTAAAAATTAAAATATGAAAGCCTCGCCACATTAAATTATTCATTATGAAAAGATAATTAAAGTAAGGGAAAAAAAATACGTTTTCTACGGTAAAATTCCTAATCAAGTGCCTGCTGATTCCAAACCTTAGTTCGTACCTGAAGATCAACTAAATTAATCAATTCAATGTAGGTAGGAAAGTGGGAACTATCTCTGAAATCTTCGTTTGCTTCTATATCTTTGGTTTCACGTCATCACGTGCCATGTGCATTAAGAGTTCCTTGTAATTTGGAATATCACTATAGTATTGAGCCTACTTTTGGCCCTCTTAACAGATTTTCTGAGGCTTAAGGGAGCAGTTCGGCAAATGCTAATCTTGAAGCCGATTGACCAGTCAAAGCAAAATGCTGCAATTGGAATCTCTCGCTTGGGTGACTGTTTTTGAAGTTTAATCATCCGGACAAATGATCAAATTTAAGAACTTAACTAAGTCAAAGCATTGAGAGAGAGAGAAGGAAAATCATACTTGAAGGATTCAGTAGGTGCTGCAGCCACTGGTTCTTTGCCTGCATCATCACTAGTCTCACTATAAAAATCTTGAGTTTTATCCGATAACAGGAGCTTCCTCTTGGCAATTGCTGCTAAAATTACACAAGTCAGATCTTTAAATGGACTCCCTTGTGGCTTGATATCACAGTAAAATCGCCTTCCGGCCAAGAAAATAATTAAACCAAGCACGTTGGCAGCGACACATATGCCAAACCCCCATGCCCAACTCACATCATCTCGAACATAGATAACTACCGTTGCAGCGACAATTGCAGCACTATTCCAGGCAAAAAGAAACCAATTAAAGAATTTCTCCTGATGCTTCGGGTTGTCCAATTGATATGCACCCATTGTTCCTAAGGTGAAACGAGTGCCTGCAACCCCTATTGATCCGAAAGCCATAGCCAAAATTAAAATTGCATGCTGAAATTGAGATGGAGAATCGCAAAAGCCTGAGCCGTTGCATGGTTTGGGTCTCAAAATACCGAGAGAGGCGGTTAAAGTGAATAGGAGAACTCCCTGTGATGCCGATGAAACATTTGGCTTAAAGAACCAATGATTAAGTAATTATTAATTGTCTTGCAACATTTGGCTAGTAAAGATAAATTTTGTCTAGATATGAAGTAACTCGACTTGGGCATGGACAAAGGGTCCAATCAACTCCATTAATATCCCCAAGGGTTTGGATATGCCAAAATTGATTATCATCCAGTTTGGTACCAGCTTTCACTTGTTTCTTTTATAATTTCTTTTCCCCGTTCTTGATAAATTACCTTCTACTTGTTTCATGGTGGAAAGTGAATAAAGGATTAAGCATTATTACCAGCAAATTGACGATTGAAGAAATCCATATGACGGAGAAGCAGCCTGTGAAAGAATCAGCAATTACAGCTCCAAGGATAGGAAATAGTGCCATGCAACCACTGATGACATTAAAGCTTTTTGCAGCATCGATAATCTTGAAGTTAAACTCAGTGATCAGGTAAAGAATAATGTTGTTTACCCATCCAGATGCTTATAGGGTCAAGCAAGCCATGGTTGCTGAGATTTTTACCAAAAAGATTAACATGTTCAACTTAGTTAGTTCTGTCAATCTCTCGAGATTGAGATAATCATCAAACGGAAAGGATCCAAACAAAAAATGATCAAGGAAATTAGTGGAATGCGATGTGTACTAGATAAAGCAGCAAACATTTAAAGAAACTCTCGAGTGCATATGACAAACAAAATAATTTGCTGCGAGACTAATGGGATATACCTGTGATAAAGGGAAAAGTGACCCAACCGCCTTTTTTTTTTGGTGGGATTGGAAAGTTGAGCTGCTTGGTTCTTCTGTGTCCATGGATGCAGGAATTAACTGTTAATATGATGCAGGTGCCTAGCTAAAAGTTTGTCCCATTACTCCTAATGGCAGATTGTCATTAAATAGAAAGGTGGATTAGTTGTTTATTCGCAGAGGAAGTGGGAAGATAATACTTGTTTTTATTCACGGTTCCCCACCCCCCAACTTGCAATTGTTTAATTTAACGACTCAGAAATTATGTCTATAATACCATGGAAATATACGACACTTCAGGATTTAATCCAGTCGGTCAATACCAAATGCAGATTCGTTTGATCGGTCTATAGATGCCCCAACCAAACTAAACAAAATAAATCAACAAGTTACCCAATGCTCAAACTCAAATTCCGAGAATCGTGAATATAATATATGAAGCCGTGATTTTTTTTATTATTTGGTGTGACAAGCCTGATGAGATTTTTTCTTTTTTTGCCTATTATCTCGAAAACCTTTCTGATTGGAAAGGGGAGGCTAATTGGTCCGAAAATTTCTACACAGAATGCTATTGAGTTGCTCAAGCCTGTAGATTTTAGGCTCTATTTGTTTGACAAGAAAATCGTGTAAGAAAATGTGCCGTGAGAAAAGTAAAGTGAAATGAAGTAAAGGAAAAGGACACTAACTTTCCCATATGTATTTGGTTAATAAGAAAACGATTCAAGAAAATACAAATTCTTGTGTTTTTTGAGCCTAAAAGTCACAGAAAAATTGACTAGTGTTTTGTTAATAGAAAATATTCAATATTGAACTTCTCCATTTTTGGTAGTTAATATATGTAAAATCATGTAATAATTATAACATTTTGCATATTGGAAGACTTTAAGGAATTAACTAAGAGAGGCTGCAAGGGAAATTAAATGAAAGGTTTCGAAAGTCCCCGTCCTAACGGTTTTTAGGCTGTTTCTTTTATAAGAAAGATTGGCATTTTAGGGACTAGAATTCATAAGCTTGTTGATGAGATTAAATCTGAAGGAGAGTGGTTTCGCCTTTTGAATCAAGTTTGCTTCTCTTTAGTTCCTGAAGTTGAAGTCCCCTGAAAATGTCACCCAATGCCTAATGTAACGTGCTTCATAGACTAACCACTAAAGTTATTATTAATAGGATTAAGCCTCTGCTCTCTTCCATTATTGGACCTGTCCAAAGTAGCTTTCTTCCTGAAAGAAACACTAACGATAGCATTGCGTTACTCAGGAACTTTAGCATAGGAGTATTAGAAAATGAAACATATGAAGATTTATTCACAAAAGGCTTATGATCAGTTTAACTTTAATTGGTCTTGGCTTAAGCACTGTTCGTTTGATCCAATTTGGTTTTCCTTCTGCTTTTTGCTGATGTTGTCATGAAATGTATCACATCCACTTTATTAGCTGCGCTTTAAAATGGGGAAGTAAATAAATACTTGAACCTAAAAGGGGATATACTCTCTTTCTGCCTTTATTTTTTTTTTTTTTGGGTAAATAATTCTGATTTTTGGACTTGGGGAGGGATTGTTAACAGCTTTAATAAAGTGAAACTTGGTTTTGAGTGGAAAGTCGATAAATGTCATAGAATTTCATTGTGGTTTGATCCTTGGATGGGTAATCGAACACTTGCTTGATTTGGCTGGTTATAATATTGTTCTGCGTAAAATTAACTGGATTGTCAAGGATATCATATCTGACTATAGAAGATGGCTTTTGGATACAATTAGGGCAACCCCTTTTGAATGTGTAAACTGTAAAGAGGCTGGGGATAAATTTGATTGCGCGCATTCTACTGATAATACACGACGAATTCTTAGTTTTTTTTTTCTATATGACAAAATTGGATGATTTGCTGATAATTCTTTTCCTAGGAAAAAAGATTTGGAAACTACCATGTCTGTAACCCCAAAGGCTGGATATATTTTAGGGTCTGTTTGGTTGGAAGTAAAATGTTTTTCTTGGGAAAATATTTTCCGTGGAAGTAATTTTCTATGAAAATCATTTCCCTTTCATTATTTTCAGGTGTTTGGTTAGCTTATTGAAAATATTTTCTTACTTCATTTTTCTGGTGTTTGTTTAACTTTTGAAATATTTTCACTTTTATCTCTATCCTTACTTTCTACACATTATAACTACATACTTCTTCCCATGCAAAATAAGAAAATTTATCTCATTGTTTAACTTTAAAAAATCTTGGAGAAATATATATATGAATAAAAAATATCTCCTTAAGCAATAAACAAATTGCTGGCCATTTAGTGTCAAATATCAATCACATGCAATGCTTATTGTGACATATATCTTGCACTCTCACTGCTGAAAGTTTCTCTAGAAAAGAATGTCCCTATTTTACATAATTAATTACTAGTATAGGATGAGCAGGATGAGGTTTTTTTTTTTATTTTGAATATACTAAGGGGAGGGTTGGGTGGTACGGGAGAGGGAGTGTAAGAAAGAGATCTTGGGTTCGAATCCTCCTGTTTACACTAAAAAAAAAAAAGAACATATTACAAGATGTTTTCAGTAAGTTTGGAACATACTACAGGCGGAATGCATGCATTTCGGAAAACAACTTCAGTAAGTTTGGAAGGGAAGTTGTTTTTCATAAGATGAGTGAAAATATTTTACATAGGAAAATGTTTTCAGTAACTTTTGTGCAACCAAACACCGGAAATTAGAAAAATATTTTCCTGAAAAACATTTTCACCCGAAACAAACGGAACCTTAGTGGGTTTGTTTTTCCATGAGAATGTTTTGGCAAATTCTCATAAGAAGGTTATGTACGCACAAACAATTGCTAGAGAGAATGGAGCTTTAACTGTTTTACTTCCGGTTAACTTTCTTGTTATGTTTCCTTCAATTGGTTGTTCTCGTTGAAACGCGCGGGCATATTCCTTTCCTTCTTCCTTCCGGGGACTTTAATCCAAGCTCGAGTACGGTCTGTGCGTTATTTTTGTTATGAATCAATTGATTTAAAAAAAAAAAAATCGTTCAAAACATATCTCTCATTTTATCAAATGAAATTTTTGTTCTTCACTTTTAAAATGTTAACTTTATATCCCTTATAAATTCAAGTTAACAAAACTTTATTCCAACATAAGTTTTCAATCACATTTTAGTTTCAAATCACCATGTGATCACATGCAGTCGTTTTTAATGCGCAAAAAGGTTAGATTCCGTTTTTTCAGTGGCAAAAATGAATTCCATTTTTTTAAGAGAAAAAATGCATATAGTTCGAGTCAAATCCTATTTTTTTAGAGGAAAAAATGAATATAAATTAGGTCCTTTGTTTAAATACAAATGAGATCTAACTTTTTTGCTTCTTAAAAAATGATCATATGATTGATTTAGGAAAACATGGTTGAAAATTTAGATTGGGATCAAATTTTATCGATTTCATTTTGTAAAGGGAGTAAAATTATTATTTTAAAAGTAAATGACGAAAAAATTTATTTCGTGAAATATGAGGGATGTTTTGAATAATTTTTCCTTGATTTAATGGAAGCATTACTATTTCCTTTGTCCTTTCTCGATTCTTACCTTATCACTAGAGGTTACCCCCTATTCATGGCACCCCTCTCTCTCTCTCTCTCTCTCTCTCTCTCTCTCTCTCTCTCTCTCTCTCTCTCCAACATTATAACAATCGATCCTATATTGGGGAAAAGGGAAAGAGAATGAACCTATCTAATCTATTGAGAAATTCGAAAGGAACTAAATAACTTTCTGTCATATTTCAGAAAATTCTGGAGAAAAAACGCAATCAGGAGTTCGACCCCTAACCTGTGCTTAGGGAGGAACTTGGTCAACTAAGCTAGCTCAATTGTTTATGGCACCTCTTGTTTCATTCATAGAGAAATCCAATCAGCAAAGTCAATGAAAAGTTCATTATAGACCAAGATCCCCTTTTTTTTTCTCCTTTAAACTCGAGTTTCCATAGGAAATGCGTTTAAAAAACTTAGTATCTATTAGAATGTGAGAACCAAAATAAATATCTATTGAATATTGCCAGAATTAATGCAATCAACCTCCAATACTTAACAGAAAGAATAATGTGTACATAATATATGCAATTGTGCATGCACTAGTGAATGGGAAGTTCTAATCTCTGAACCCGGAGGGCTGGAGCCTGTCGTCTAATCTCTTCCCCTCCAGAAATTAGGGGGCCTCAATTTGAAGGGCATTAAGTGCCCAGCCACTTGTTATGCACCCATTAACACTGTGCCCTAGTTAATCATCCCGCAAGAGAAGTTTATATACTTTTATAATGAAAAATGATTAAAGGAGATCCCATGGACTTTAATTCCTTGTGTCTGTGACTGCGAGGCAGAATCAATTTTGTATTACATTAATAATTGCCAAAAATTAGAGAAATGTGGAAGAATCACAGTACAATAGTGTATTAAAGGTAAATCCCGTTCAAATACTCCCTCCCTTGTGAAACTTATTTGAATAAAATATGAATTAATGTTTTACATATTAACAGTGTATATAAGATTTACTCATAAGATATGCTAGCATATTAAGACCTAAAAGTAGAGTGGCCGTTGCACGAAATGGTCAACAAATCTTACAAGAATTTCCAAACAGAGCCCAGATTTACCCATTGTTTCTAGGCAGGCTATTCTGGTACCTATACAACGAAGCACAGACAAGATAGTAAACAAAATTCACCCCACCAATCACAACCAGCACCCAATACACATTGTCTAGCCTTCCCTGATTAATGTTATCAGGTAACCAATTAGTCATTCTCCTGAAGAGATCGATGAAGGCGGAGCTCAGGTAGAATGCAATTCCAATAAGCATTGCAACCAGGGCAGTTGACGTGCTCTTCAGCGATGCAGGAAATTCTTGGTAATACAATGAAGCTTGACCCGGAAAATGAAATGCTTCTCCCATCCCCACAGCAATAAGCTGCGGAACCAGCCACAAAATCGACATGGGCACCACAGAAACGGGGGAATCTTGCAAATTATGAGCTTTAGTTATCTGAAGCCTTTTTGCTTCTACCAAAGCTGAGATGGCCATGCTTAGCACATTCAGTAAATGGCCAATGCCGAGTCTTTGGAGGGGTGTGAGGGGTCGGCGGAGGACCTTCTCCCAAATGGGACAGAGTAATCGGTCAATTATGGGGAGAGAAACGGCTCCAGAAATGAGTACAAAGACCATTATGGATGCTGATGGGATTTTGAAGTTTGGTCCTATGTGACGGTCCATGGTTAGAGCCTGAACAATCGTTAAGCTTGCCTGAATCCCAATTGGGGTACTTAAAAAGATGCCACTTATCCAGAGTGGGATGATTCTTATTAAGGTTTTGAGATCTTCAACTTGCTGAACTGAGCATAACTTCCATGATTTCTTGATTGATCCATATTGTTCTGTGTCTGATTGGGTTACTAGTGCAGCACGATTCAGGAACCTGGAAATTAAAAAATGCAAATTAGTGAACAACCAAAAGATTACACAACAGTTTTTTCCTTTTTTACTTTATTTTGGTCCTCTTCTTTGGAAGGAGTATATATGATAGCCTTTAATAGCATTAAGCTCATATTTGTGACAAGGACGTGTATACCATTCATTAACAGAGGCACTTATTTATAAATAAGAAATGTAACTCGGGCAATGAAAAGTTTTCCTCATTCCGAGAATTAGAAGGACCTTCATCATCATAATAATTGCATATGTATTTGGGAACAAAAGTAAAAGGTTACAGTCACTCATATCTAAGTTTCATCACGTTAGATGGTAAAGCGAGAGGGTTTAAGTAGAAGGTCTGGGTTCAAAACCTCAAAAAAAAAAAAAAAAAAAAAATTCATCACGTGATTTATGAGTTTTTGCCTTTCTCTTTTTAAGAAAAAAAACTATCCTTTATGAGTCCTAATGTGTTATGAACTTGTGATGTCGCAAATGCTATGAGTTCCATGTACTTTGGCCCTTCGACTACTGTCTGATGTTTCAGGGGCCAAATTTAAGGGGGAAAAAACTAATTACAAGGATAATTAATTGTAAACGAGTCATGGAGTCCTTGGGAATGTCTTGCGTGGTCTATTTACTACAAAGTTTAATGTACTATATACAATGAAAAGTTAAGAATTAAATTAAGCTGAAAAAATCATACTTGAAGGATTCAGTAGGTGCTGCTGCAACCGGTTGTTTGCCTTCATCACCAATAATCTCATTATGATAATCTTGAGCTTTAGCCGATAATTGGAGCTTCCTCTTGGAAATTGCTGCAATAATTACACAAGCCAGACTTTTAAATGGACTCCCCTGTGGCTTGACATTACGATAAAAGCGCCTTCCAGCCAAGAAAATGATTAACCCAAGCACATTAGCTGCGACACATATGCCAAACCCCCATGCCCAACTCACATCATCTTGGACATAGACAATTGCAGTTGCAGCTATAATTGAAGCAGTGTTCCAAGTGAAAAGAAACCAATTAAAGAAATTTTCTTGATGCTTTGGATTGTCCAATTGATTGGCACCCATTGTTCCCATGGAGAAACGAGTGCCTGCAGCCCCTATTGATCCCAGTCCCATAGCCAAAATCAAGATTGCATACTGGAATTCCGATGGACCTTCGCATAAGCTGGAGTCGCTGCACGGTTTGGGTCTCAGTATGCTGAGTGCCGCAGTAAAAGTAAATAGGACAATGCCCTGCAACAACGCACATGATATTTAATTTACGTTCGAACATGATTCAGTTATAATTGCCTAAAAGTGATTCACTTATAATCAGGACAAGGCTAACAAGAATTTCGAATGTGGAAACAATAAAATTGCAGAGCAAAAACTCTTTCTCATGGGGTCGAGAGAAGATGCATCAGACCATGAACTTACCAGTAAGTTGATGATAGAAGAAACCCATATGACTGAGAAACAGCCTACGAAAGAATCAGCAATTACAGCTCCAAGGACAGGAAACAGTGCCATGCAACCATTCACCACATTAAAGATTTGGGCAGCATCAATACTTTTGACGTTGAATTCAGTAATCAGGTAAACTATAAGGTTGTTAACCCATCCTGCTGCCGATAGTGTCAAGCCTGCCATGGTTGCTGCACAGAATTAACACGGAAAAAACCAAGTTAATTAATTTGTCTAAGTCTCAAATAATAATCACCAAAAAAATAAAAATCGAAGACAACAGAGTCAAGGGTTATCATCAATGTCATCTGCACTTTGGAGAATCACCATTGCGGGAAACTTAAACGTTAAATTGATCATAAAATCATGCACCCATTATTTACAGTTATTTTCTCTCTTCATGCAACATACAATGTGTAGAAAAGAAGTGATGGATATACCTGTAATAAAGGGAAAAGTGATCCAACCACCTTTTCTGTGGTGGGTCTGTGGAATTGAGCTATGTGCTTCTGTGTCCATTGAAGAAATTGTTTGTGACATGGTGCAAGTGCCCAAAATGTATGTGATTTTGACTTAAATGGGGAGATTGTCTTTATATAGATGTCCAGATTAGTTTTTTTTTTTTTTTTCCCTACAGAAACTGGTGTGTGCCAAGTTGAGACACCCTTCTGCTCTTCCACCTTCTTCACCAAACCGAGAAAAAATAATAATAAAAGAATACAATTGTTGCAAATTGTAGATTCAAAAAACAATCCTACAGCGCTCCTCCCGTGTTCTTGCTCTCTTGTCACCTAATCTAGATTCTCAATCAGTAGCAGCTAGGCTCTATGATGTTGTTATGTAAGTAAGAAAATTTTCAAAACCTTCCTAAAGAAAACAGTACTTTTAATTAATTCAATTGTTTAGAAATATGACGAAAACTTTTGAAAATGTCGAATGTTTCTTCGATTTCCATTGTTTCCATGCACTTCTAGTGTTTCGCCTTTTCTCAAGGATATCACAATGAAGAAAAACGAAAAAAAAAAATTAACATTCCATCGAGAAAAACATAATACTAGCTAGTAGTGTAAAAATTAAACCAAATTCGCCCTTCTTGCTACGTCCATCCCTTTCTCGTTTCCAAAAAACTAACAACTATATTGTTAATATACAAACATCTGTCAAAGTTGACTTAATCTGCGTAGAATTCTCACAAATTAATGTATGTCTACGCCCGCACATGTAGACACACATATGTATGCGAGAAATTATTGTACCGTATTATTTTGAAATGGATGTCTTGGATATTTTCATGAATGATGATGCATGAGAGACATGTCAATTGTCAACGTATCCAGCGATACTTGAAAGGGTCAAGAGACAAGGAGGCTACGAGAATGATGGTTGCAAGAGAAGAAATTGGATTCGTAGGTACGCTAATTATTTGTTATTCAATTGCCCATGGAAGACACGACTCACCAGAAATGAGTAGTACGTCAATGTCTAGTTGCACATAAAGCTGTTTGGTGGTTGGATTTGGACACCACCCAGTTGGATGGTTTTAATACAGTTTTACTATCTTGAAATTTTGGTACAAAAAGTTATTAAGAATTCTTAATAACACATCTTTTATCTGCTAAACGTGAAGTCATGTTTTGCCCCACTAATAATCCTTAAGTTTATTCTGATCTGTATAATATTGATGTTAACATATATAGGACAACTAGCTAGATCCCGTCTGTCTAAACCGAATTCAGATTTCTTTGACTTGTGCAAATATTGCGACGTAGATAATATTTGAAGCAAAGATTAATCTTTAACTTTGTTTAGGGCCAAAAAGTAAGGATCGCAGCGACATTTGCAAGAATTTATCGTAAGCTATGTTATAATTAAAGAGATTGGAATAGCCAACCTTTTAGGAGGTTAAAAATTCCTTTGCTATTACCTCATTTTTTTTAAAGAACCGATGATGGTTTCTCGCTTACCTTTTTGATGACTTGAACGGATTTTTGGTAAACGAATTTTCCTGTCGTACTAGCTACGACAAACAAAATACATATAATACTATCTCCATAGAATATTCAAATACACGGCTTTTAGGAAGAGGAAAACCAAAGATTTCATAGTTGATGCAACCATCCAAAAAAGTATAGCATATCTTACTACAAACATGATTATAGAAACATCACTTGGGGGAACCAACACTGTTATCATCCTCCTGTGTCTCAGCCCTGGGATGTTTGTACAATCTTGCACACAAAATATAGTAACCGAAGTTAAGAACTCCAATCACAACCAGCATCCAATACACGTAGTCAAGTCTTCCATTGTTTATATTGTCTGGTAACCATCCTGTGGTCTTTCGAACCGAGTGGATCAGCGCAGTGCTCAAATAGAAAGCAACTGCAATGAGCAATGATACCATGGCAGTAGAAATGGTTTTCAGAGACGTAGGAAATTCTTGATAGTAGAACCCAACTTGTCCTGGAAAATGAAATGCTTCTCCAACTCCCACCATCACCAGTTGTGGCATTAGCCATAGGACTGACATATTTTGGTGAGATTTCGCCATCTTAAGTCGCTTGGCCTCAACCATTGCTGAAATGGCCATGGCTGAAATATTAAGCACGTGACCAACTCCTATCCTTTGAAGCGGTTTTGGGGGTCTGCCGATTAATTTCTTCCATGTTGGCCAAAGAAATTTGTCAAAAAAACTCAGACAAATTGAAGTAGAGATTAGGGCAACGACCAAAACCGACCCAACGGGGACTTGGAAATGAGGTCCCAAGTGACGGTCCACGATCAGGGCCTGGAGGGTTGTTAAGCTGAGTTGTATACCAATAGGTGTGGACAAAAATATGCTGCTTGACCATAGTGGGAAAATCCTAATCAAGGATTTTAGATCTTCTACTTCTTGGATTGTGCAGAGATTCCAAATTTTTGCAATTGAACCATCTGGATTGATGTCACCTTCACTTCTCAATGCAGCACGATTTAAGAACCTGCAAGGCTCAAACAGGGAATGATGGAGATCAAATTATCAATCTTTATTAGCTAAAAATCCTGTCAAGCACCACATTTGGTTCATTACCTCAGAAACAGTAGTATGATTCATGATAGTGTTACACCAAAAAGCGTGAAATGACAGTTACAAAAATTTTTAACCAGCTTCATCTCCGTTAATGCCTCTATCCGTTGTTTTCCAGGAGGAGAAACAAAAGGAAATTTTGTTTTTGTCCCTTTTTTTTGGGTGGGTGACTTTTCGCATCATCTCATCAGCTACAAATTAACCATTTGTTGCAGAGTCTACAGATTTTTTTTAAGTGGAAAATTTCTACCTCAAGCTTTCAGCTGGAGTTGCTAGCTCCGTCTTGAACTCCCCACCAGGCCCATAATAATAATCGTCGGAGTTGGGAGAAAGTGGGCCCTTCCATTTCCGGATAGTTGCAACAATAACACGGGCCAAGGCTGTGAATGGGCTCCCTTCAGGCTTAACGTATCTGTAGAAAGGGCTGCCAACCAAGAAAAGGGCTAAGCCCAGAATATTTGCCACCACACATATACCAAAGCCCCAGGCCCAACTCACACTATCTTCAACCAGCACAATGGCAGTGCTGGCTGTGACAGCACTGGTATACATGGTGAAGAAATACCAATTAAAATAAACTCCTTGTTCTCTGGGCTCGGTAAATTGATCGGCTCCCATGGTGCCCAGTGTAAAACGAGTTCCCCCTGCTCCTATACAGCCTAGAGTTAAAGCAGTATATAGGACTGCATATTGGAGTGTAGATGGGGGTGTGCAGAAGCTTGAAGCATTAAGATGACACGGTTGAGGCTTCATTGAATCAACTGTAGCGGTTAGGACCAAAAGGATTATGCCCTGCAGAAATTCACAAGGGTGAAATTTATTACTCTTAGCTTTGCTAGAAATTAGTGGAAATCGAATAAATTTTTGTTAAAGGAGAGCTGTAATATTAATGAGGGCCAGGTATAATATCTATTTTTTCATATGTTCTTCTTGTATTGGTTGAATTACTGTAATTATCTACTTTTCTTCAGAAAAGAGAGTGCGGCACATATAATTAGAAAAAAGAGTAGTTTTCCCTTCTTTTTAAGGAAGACAAGGAAGTATTTAAGGTTTACATACATATACATATCTATTAGGGTGCGTTTGATAAAACTGAAATTTGAAAACTGAAATATGAAATCTGAATCCATTAAGTTATTGAATTGTTAAGTATTAAATCAAATACATTTGAGCATATATCACATTCAGTGATAAGTTAAGAGTATATCACATTCACATCCTCTTATCACTTATTTTTTAGAACAAGTTTTGCCTAAAAAATTCAGTGTCATTTGATTAATTTAGATGTTCAATTTTTTATTATCAAACACGTTTGAACATATTAAGATCTGAATCCATTAAATTTAAGTGCTGAATTAAGTTATCAAACAGGGTCTTAGAGTCTTGGAAAATGAAGCGCAGTCTAGTTTGCGGGATGTTTCGCTTGCAATTGAAAGGTAACTAATGAATTTGAGTCATTAAAATAGTGCTCTATATCACCATTGATTTTTTTTAAAATATGTTTTACTTAATACAATCACTTTTCATAGTAATCCTTCTGTCCCAATAAAATATTGAATGCATCTGCCAAATAAATCAACTCTATAGTATAGATAACTTAAATTTTGAGTGTATCCATCGACGTCCTAATCTAAACACGACTTCTTGCATAGAACTAGTGGCCATTTGATAAAGAGTGAGAGATAATTTCTCATCCAGTATTATCGCAGTTGAATCAGATGTCCTAATCTAAACTCTTCAATTATCTTAAATTGTCTACTAGTTGGGACTTCTTGCATAGAACTAAAGAGTGATACATGATTTCTCCTCCAATACTGTCACAGTTGAATTAGGATATATTTTAAAACGGATTAGGCTCCTCTCCATTCTATTGGACAAAACTTCTCTCCATCATACCTTAATAAAATTAATTTAAAAATCATTAAAACATTTTTGAAGATTGACTCCGATGTTTCATTATTTGTGCAATCATTGCAAATTTTTTCACAATCTTAACTCATTTTTCGCCGTTTAAATGTTTTGCATATATTGAATGTCAAAATTTTCTCAAAAAAATCATTTTTTAGTATATTAATCCAAAGATCAAAAGAAAAGTAATAACAAAATTGCACAATTTAATAACATTGGCCTCAAAAAAGAAAGAGGAGGAGAAAAGGCTTTAAAAAAAACAGTCTTAAAAAAAGAAAGAAAATTAAGTGGAACGGAGTAGCTAAGGGAATATGTCATAATCTTTTTGGTATGGCCGCCTTAAAAGAATTTAGAATCACACAATCTGTTAATCGCTTATCACAACGGATCTTCTGTCTCACTCTCTGTCCCATTTTTTATTATATTACTATTTATCTTTCATAAATATCATATTTTAATTCTTTTTTGTTTTCTTGAAATCCAACAACTATTAACTGTGTAAAATATAAATACAACAATCTCAAAAGACAATATATAATAGAAAATTCATTAAAAAACTAATTTTTTGTGTATTTTGATTTTTTGAGTTTGTTAAATTTTGTGTATTATTCAATTAATAGTTGTTGGACTTTAAGAAAACAAAAAAAAATTAAATAAAATATTTATGAAGGAAAAATAGCAATATACTAAAAAATGGGATAGAGAGTGGCATGGAAAGTGAGACAGAAGATCTGTTGCGATCACCTACCCGCCAAAAGCTCAAATGCTTTACTCGAGGCTTTCACTCATCGCTCATCAGGCAGGAAAATTCTGATCTATATCCTTTACTCACCCACCGACTCATTCACTCTGATTAGCAAGATATGATCAAATACATCTTTATAATTATCTGCTCTAACATAGTTAATGTTTAAGTAATCCAATTTGGATTGCTATTTTTTAAAATTTTACTAAAAAAATATATTATAGTAATTTGATATATATGAGATAAAAAAGTGATTGAAAAACGTGTTATGGAGAGCATAATTTTTTATATATATAGAAAACTATAATCCAAACACCAATGGTGGAGTGCAATAGAAAGTAATTACAGCGACCATAAGTTAGTATTGATTTCATCACTAAAAGTTTTTTTTTTCCTCAACGCATCACTAAAAGTATTGAAAGATCAAATTCACTAGCAAGCAAAATTAATCAAGAACATGCAGTGCAGAGGAAAGGGAAAATGACCAATTTCAGCCCTAAATATTTTTTCTAGAGTCGATTTAGTCCCTTTGGCCAAAAAAAAAAAAAAAAAAAAAAGGGATTAAATCGGCTCTAGTAAAAATGTTTAAGGATGAAATTTGACATTTTTCCCGGGAGAAATGAATAAAAGAGCAAAGACTTAGGCAATGAATTACGTGCCAGCAAAGAGACAAAAGCCGAAATCCAGATAACTGTGTAGCAACCGAGAAACGAATCGGCAAGAATTGCACCGACAACCGGAAACAAACTGGTGGAGCCATTGATGACATTGATAATCTGAGTAGCATCAATGCTCTTGATATTGAACTTGTCTATCAGATAAACCACAAGGTTGCTCATCCATCCTCCTCCTGCTAGCATCAAGCTTCCCATTGTTGCTGCGCGTATGGTTTCAAATAAATTTATAATTACACCAAATTAATTTATTTTTATTTTAAAAATGGTTTTAGCTCCCAACTCAAAAAAAAAATTTTAAGTAATATAGCAGTAAAACTTATAAGAGAGAAGTTTATTATTTACCTATGAAGAAAGGAAAGGTGATCCAACCGCCTTGCCTGCGATTACAAGTTGGAAGCTGGGCTTCTCCTTCAGCGGAAGATGAGATCCTGTCCATGATTGGAGGCTGCTGCCTGCTACTAAATGCAAACTATGCAATTCGGTGGCTACTGCTGCTATTAATGGTGTGACATTAAATATTGGTCATGCTAGTCGTTTTACATATGTGCAGTAGTGCCTAACTCATGGGGCACAAAGACAACTTTAAACGTATGGGTACAAAGACGACTTTAGGCAATATGTATCAACCTTGGATATTGAAAGAGTGAGAGGTTACTGTGCAGTAACCTCTCTTTTGTCATGTGTATAACCTCTTCTTTTGATAAGTGGTAGTTTTTATTTTTAGTTGACTATTTTCTTTAATCAACAAAAAAATCATAAATATTTCTCCTCCCAATTCTTGTCTTCTTTCTCTTTCTTCCTCTACTTTCAACCCTCATCTCCCTCTTTTTTCTTCATCTTTTTTTCCCTTAAAATTTTTTCTTTATAATTAATTATATTAAGATTATTTTCTTACTATTTTTTTAGGTGATTATTATTGATCATGGAGAGGTATTGCAATAATTAACTGATTTATAATGTCACTTCCTCCTTCATTAATTTTAACTCTTTAATCCAATATTTTGCTTTTTTCTTCTTTTTTTTCCTTCATCCTAATTTTCTCTGCCTTTTCCACTCAGTCAATGTATCTTTTTCTTTTTCCTCTATAATTAACTGAATGTATGTTTTTCTTGCATGGGAATGGATATTTCTTTTCTTCATTTGTCAAAAAATCATCATTCATGACCATCTCTTTTTTTTTAAGAGAAACATGGACAATAGACCTTTTACCTCCGCTACTCCTACTGTTTGGTATGTTCATTTTTTTTGTTATTCCTATTTCTTCCCTACCAAATATAGACTTAAGTTATTTTTTGTTAACTGTATTTTATTTAGCCTTTATCATTTTTTTCGCCTCTTTATCCTATTACCACGGTGTATTTATTTATTTTGACTTGATCTCCTTGATATTCATTAAGCCTTCCATTATTTTGGTTCTGCAAGTTGATTCTCCTCTTGTGAGGTTTGTTTTAAATCGAAATGCAAAATTTGCATTTGGCAATTATGATATTTTAGTTCCTTTTCAATGCATAATTGAATCTTCCACTTCCTTTAGTAATTCTTTAGTATTGAATTTTGTACCTTTTTTATGCATTGAAGAGTCTTCTATTCGAATTTCTTGCAAGTTTTATTGTGAATTTGTAGGATGGAAGTTTTTACGTAATGGTGTCTTGTTTGAAAGAGAAATAGTGGTGAAATTTTATGTTTTATCAAGCATATATCATTTATGTTACCATTGAACTTTTTTTGCATTTTTCATGTACTTGATTGTTGACTTCTTTGCTGTTGTTTGTTAATACAATACAATAAGATATATTTGTACTGCATCACAATAAGCAAATTGGAGCAAACTTTTGGAACATTCCACTAAAGATAAACTTTATTTTTTAAGCTTATTTTTTGACCATTATAATTGCTCTTTATTTGAAAGCAAATTATAGTGTGATGAATTTTAGCCAAAATTTTTTAGGTGGGTTTAAGCTATGCTTGCATAACTTGGTTCCTTCTAATATATATATATATATATATATATATATATATATATATACCTAGTTACCCACACATTACATATAAATGTTTTTAAAAAAGAATTATTACATGTACTTTCATTTTAGGTATGAATTACTAAAATTTTGAGAAATAATTAAAGATTAAAGAGAACAAATTTAGATGTGCGCATAGTTTTCTTTTTCTTAAAAAAAAAAAAGATCAGTATGAGCATTCACTTACTATTTGATGAAGGATCGGTGTCTAAATGTTAAAACATATTTGATCAAAGGTTGGCATTTAAATGTTAAAACTAGAGGTGGCAATTTGGATTGAAATCCATTTATCCATCCATATAAACCATAATTAAATGGATTTGGATTATCCATTTATAATATTGGTTTTAAATGGTTTATCAAAGTAAAACCATTAAATTAAATGGATTTATATGAATTATCCACAAAAACCACATATATCCATTTACTTGAAAACCAAATAAAAGAAACGGACAGCAAATGACTAAAAAATGAGCTATTCTAAAATAGAACGTTGGGGTGTGAAAATGCCGTCCCCGTGCTCCCTCGTTTTCACCGGTTTCGTTCCCTCCTTCGCGGCCATCGCCTCCCATTCCCCTCTGTTCTAATCACTACTTAACTAAATCCATCCTCTCTGTCTGAATCCTCCTAAAATTTTACCCAACCCAGGATCCCAGATCGAGTGAGGATGAATTTTGCGGGCAAGTGATCGGAGGTAAATCTTCATCCTTTTCTTGCTGATATCTTCGTCTTTGTTTTCCGTTTGCGCTTAAATTGTTTGATAATTAGGAGGGAACGGGTCTGTCTCTGTTTCTGGTTCTAGGTTGTTGAGTTTCCAATCAATATTTGTTAAATCAAAGCTTTTGGGCTGGCTAATTAACTTGAATTATTGGGGTTATCGCATTTCATTTGCATGTGGCTAGCTGCTGTGACGACTAGGAGTTGTAAGTCTTTTGGTTGTAATGCTGAAACAAGTGAGATTCGGTTGGCTTTGAAGCAAACCCATTACTTTTTCCCAACGATTCCTTGTGGAGGATTAGAGTGCAAGCCTGGCACCACAGAATTTGTGGTTCAGAAATCCCAACTAAGTTGGGAAGGGACTTGTCAATTGGCACTACAAGATAAAATGGATACTTCAACGAGAGCTTCCCTGGAGTCACTGATACCTGGAATGAGATTCTGTACAATATTTTTCTCTAGAATGATTCATGTTATAGCAGACAACTAATTCCCAGGTCCTTATTCCTAGTTGAATTCATTACTGTGATGAGGACATTAGGAAATTTAGTTAGAGTTGTTATGTCTAACATTAATTAGAAGACATGACATATGATTGCATGCATCGAAATCTGGCAAACTGATCAAAATTTAGTTTTTAGAGTAAGTAATGCATGATAAATTGCAAGCTTGGGATTTCTGGACTTCTAAATGTTTAATGTTATCTTAATCCTTTCCTCTAACTAGTATTTTTTTGCTGTCATTTTGCACTTAATAAGATCTGAATTTTTTTTCTATTCTTTGGTGCAATGAATATTAGGTACTTGTTCAAATGGAAGGAGAAGAAGAGCACAATGTTGAGCGAGTTTCATCAACAGATTCTATACCTGAAAGTGGAGAGGCTACCGGAGAAAGTTCAGCCAAGCGAATTAGGAGGCAAACATCAATTGCTTGGGATGGTTTTGATACTGTAGCAGTGACTGCTGATGGAAGGAAAAAAATTAAGTGTAAATGGTGTGCACAAACATATTTATTAAAAGGTAATTCTGGAACATCTAATATGCTCAAGCATTTTGAATCTTGCAAGTGGAGAGAGTTGAAGAATACAAGCTTTGGGGCTCCTTTGGATCAACATATGTATCGTGAAAAAATTGCAGTTGCTATTATAAAACATAATTACCCTTTTGAATTTGTGGAACATGAGGGCATTCAAGATCTGCATAACTTCTTATGTGAAGAGGCAAAACCTGTATCAAGAAACACAATCAAAGCAGATGTTGTGAGAATGTACTCGAGAGAAAAAGAAACTCTTAAACATGCCTTAGAGAATGTGAAGAGTAGAATATGTTTGACATTCGATCTATGGAGTTCATCCACTACAGATGGTTACTTGGCACTTACGGCTCATTATATTGATGAAAATTGGGTGCTCCAAAAACGGATATTGAATTTCCGTCATATTCCTCCACCACATAATGGTGTCTCTTTGGCAACAGGGGTAATGGATTTACTTAGAGAATGGGGAATTGAAAAGAAATTTTTCTCATTGACTATGGATAATGCAGCCTACAATGATGTTTTGGTGAATGTTTTGAAGCGTCATTTGAAGATTGCTGGTCCGTTGGTGTGTGATGGAGAATTCTTTCATGTACGTTGTGGAGCACACATTCTAAACTTGATAGTAAAAGCAGGTTTAGAAATAGTTGAGCAACCTCTTTCAAAAATACGGGAATCTGTCAAGTATGTTCGGTCAAGTGAAGCAAGAAAAGTCAAATTTGCTGAATGCATTGCTAGAGTCTCTATCAATTGCAAAAAGAAAGTTCGACAAGATATTTCAATAAGATGGAATTCAACATATCTTATGTGTGAATCTGCTTTGGAGCATCGAGGAACATTTCAAGAATTGCAGTTAGTTGATCCAAATTATAAATGGTTTCCAACAGATGAAGAGTGGAAAAAGGTTCATCGCATATCTCTGTTTTTAAAACCGTTTTATGATATCACTACATTGTTTTCTGGATCTCATTATCCTACTGCTAATTTATATTTTCATGGGGTTTGGAAAATTCAGCAGTTGATTTGTGAAGAAATGCATAGTCAAGATGATGATTTTGTGCAAATGGCTATGAAAATGCATGATAAATTTAACAAATATTGGGAGTGTTACAGTTTTGTTTTGAGTTTTGCTGTGATATTGGATCCACGTTTTAAGTTGCAATGGGTAGAGTTTTGTTTGACAAAGATATACCCGAGAACTTTTTCTACACGTGTGAGGGAGATTCGTGAGAAACTGCATTTCATGTTTGATGATTATATGCAATTATATCCCTCCGTTATGGCAGATTCATCACAAGTAGCATCTTTTAGTGAGGGAGTTTCTTCTAATCTTGCTGATGAAATAGATGAGTTTACCATGTATGAAAGTGAACACTATAATTTGAACAGGAATACATCACAGTTGGATTTGTATTTAAATGAGAATAGGCTTCCAGCAAAAGAAGATTTGGATGTTCTTCAATTTTGGAAAGAAAATAGAAATCGATATCCAGCGATTTCATTGATGGCACAAGACATTTTGAGTATTCCTATTACTACAGTGGCTTCAGAGTCCGCTTTCAGCGTTGGCGGTCGGATTATCAACAAATATCGTAGTACCATCTTGCCAGAGAATGTAGAAGCTTTAATATGCACTAAAGATTGGTTATATGGTGAAAAATGTAAGTATTTTATATATTCTTTATTTTGTTAAAAATTTCTTTTACTGCACATAATATTTACGGTAGTTAAATTATTATTTTTCTTTATTTAGAAATGACGTATTTGCTGTTTTATGATATTAATATAGTTTCACAAGAAAATGCCGAGGAAGAAGCTGCATTAATTACAGATTTTGCTCCATTAGTTACAAAACTTCTTGGCTCCAATAGGGAGGTTTACGAAGAGGAAATCTAGTCATGTGACTTATTGGATTGCTCAAAGGTAATATGGTTACTGATTTATGAAGCAATTAAGTATTTTATTAGAGTGCCTTCATGGATGATTGGATGGGATTGTAGACTCCTAGCTGTTGCTTATTTGGTATGGTTTCTAGTTTTGCAGCTTCTTGATGGGCCCTTTGTTCGTGTCTTCTTTCACTCCTTAGGGACTAGTATTCACTGCCCTTGCTGGACTAAAAGAGGAGCTGTGTTTTGGGAAGGTTATGATCTATAGCCCTACAAACTTCTCAGTGGCAGCATCATATGCTTCCTAGGCCATGTTGTGTGTAATTTTTTAGCATGCATACTTTCTCTGCACTTTTGTTAAGACCATATCTCTACCAAGAAATTTTAATCATATTAGCATTTCTTTATAGCATCCTCTAATCACTTTTTCTGTTTGTTCTTATTTCTTGCAAACTTTTGTGTTTAAATCTAATTTTTGTGAACTTTTTTTTATGCCCAAGTTAAAGGAGTATTTAGCTCATATGCACTACAGCTGAAATCAAGTACTTGAGCTGTAATGCATTTCTGAATTATGACAAGTAGTTGGAATTGCATAAATAAATTGTAAAGCATTTAACTTCTGCATTCATATGCTTCCTTTGCCCGCTGCAGGTACCATGCCATTACCAGTGCTTACTACAGAGGAGCTGTTGGTGCTTTACTCGTGTAGGAAGGCAGTCGAGGCCATTGATGAAGGTGCTCCTTCATCTGTTCCTCCTAAAGGAGAGACGATCAATATCAAAGATGAGGGATCTTCTTGGAAGAGATTGGATGCTGTTCAAGCTAGAGCTTGCATGGAAATCTTCAAGGACAATGGCTCTTGCTGCATAAGTCTTGTACATTACATCGTTCAACCAGCAATATTGTTCATTTGATTGTCCTCTGTCTTGGATCATATAAGATGACAGTTACATGGAAATACTTTAGTATTTTCATGAAATTCTTACTTGGTAGGATCAGGAATGGGTATAGTTACTTGGTAATACAAAAAAAAAAAAAGTAACCAAAATATATAAATGGATTATAAATGGATAATTGGTTTTTATATAATCCATTTAGATCCATCCATTTAGATCCATTTATTAAATGGATCTAAATGGATTGGATAAATTTCATCCACCATCCATTAAGTCAAAACCAATTATGAACCATTTATCCATATTGCCACCTCTAGTTAAAACATATGCAATGATGGATGCCATCTTAAACAATTTCATAATCATAAATGCATTACCTTTTAAGAAGATTATCCCTTGCAAAGGTACCGTCATTGTTCATTGATCGCGTAGATTTAGGATAGAACCTATTACATGCACATTTATCTCAAATTATATATGCATCATTTTAGGAGAAGAATATATCGCTAAAATGAAAAAAAAAAGTATCATTAGTCAGGTTGGTTTAGGATAGAAGCTATTGCATTTTCGTTGATCTCAAGTTATGGATGCACAATTAGCATGTTAATGATAATTCCATTGAAAAGTTGTGGATGCTTTGAAGAAACAACATTCTAAATTAGAAATGCCATTGAACTACAGAGAACTAGTTAGTGATCAGTGTTTGCAGACCTCTGCTCTATATCGTATAAAAGAAATTACTCAACTTTAATTAGCTATGTTGTAGAATTAGAGCTTAATCAGTTTGGTACATTAAGAAGAAGTTTGCGCAATTATTATCCTATCCTGTTTGCAAGCCATCAAACATACGATCACAATGGGGGACATCCCTTTTGACAAAAAAGGGGGGGGGACAACCCACTCCAATGTAGGTAGAGGTGTCAAAATGAGTGATTTGGACGGGTTTGGGTTGAGTAAAATGGGTAATGGGTATAAGTGAGTCAACCCATTTATACCCATTTAATTAGATGGGTATAAATGGGTAAGTCAAAAAATGAATTGGGTAACCCAATTACCCATTTATAACCCATTTATTTTAATTTTTTGTAAATTCATTTTTGCAAACTAAGTTATCAATTTATACCGCTCTTTGTACCCATCATTAGTTTTAAATATTTATTTATAATATTCAATAAGCCTAATTACCAAATTTTTTCATTTATACTCTATTTCACAAAATTACATATTATTTAATAATTGAATAATAAGAATATAAAAATTTGAACTAAGTACTATAAAAGTTAATATAAAAATTTAATCCAAAAATTTTTAACCCCTAACATTTTTTTCATATATAAATTTAAAATTTCATGTTAGAAAGATAAGAAAAGAGGCTCAAATTTATCATAAATTGGTAATGCTGAAAACTGAGCAAGTTAACAAACTAAGAGAAAATAAAATAATAAAATAAAACCAACAAATAATAATAATAATGAAACAAAAGTAGTTAACATCATGATAAAATGAAAAATTTGAAAAAAAAAATGGGTGGAGGAAAAGAAGAGATTTAGGGGAAGAGAATTTTAAATGGGTTAATTGGGTTTGATGGGTTACCCAATAATACCCATTTAATAAATGGGTATTATTGGGTAACCCATTTATACTCATATACAAAAATTTAAGATACCCATACCCATCTATTCATGGGCGGGTATGGATAAATTTAGTTAAGTGGATTGATTTGCCACCTCTAATTGTAGGGTTGATAGACCAATATAGTATTACATACAATTTAGGGCATCCCCGATGGTTTATACTCTTTAGAGTGTAATCCACATGCCACCTCAGTATTTCTCTTTCTCATATTTTATTAGGGTTTTTATCACTTTACCCCCTTAACATTCGGTGCCACTATCAATTTTCCTTTTAATGTTATCTTTTAGTCACTTTACCCTTAAGATTAACGGTCAAACTTAACGGAGTTTGTTAATTAAAGCGAAAAAATATGTTTAATTCTTAAAATTATTATCACTTTACCCCCATAAACTATAGGCTCATTATCAATTTACCCTTCTAAAGTTATTTTTTGGGCAATTTATCTCACCATTAAACTAACTTCACAAGTTAAAGAACTTTAGAAAACAGTACCCTTATTTTTATATAATAAAAATAACAAAAAATTTAGAGTGAATTTTCCCCTTTTTAATATCAAGAAAAAAAGTTAAAGTGTTAATTTCTTTTTTTTTAGCAATCTTATTAATATTGAAAAAAAAATAAAAAGATTGGGAGGAAGAGGGGGAGAGAGAGAGAGAGAGAAAGAGTTCAATTTTTTTTTTAAAAATACAAATAAGAAAGAATTAAATACTTTTACTATTTAAAATTATTTCATTTTTTTGTTTATCACCAAATTCTAATCTTAATCCCGACAACTTTAAAGTAATACGATAATATTAGACTCTTCTAGATTTTCTTTCTTTGCAAAATCCAATATTCTATCTCCTTTTCTTTTCTTAGTATTAATAAGTGTGAAAAAAATTGAGAAAATTATTTTATTTTTATATTTTTGGATCTCTTAAAGTGAAAAAAAAAGAATAATCATTCCAACTTTTTTATTTTTAATTATATATAATAAAATGTAAATGCATTTGCAACCAACTCGCATTAGAGGTGTTGGCCACCATCAAGTCTTTAAAGCTTTGTGTGGTGGGAGGCAAGGTTTGACTAATTGCCACAAGTGTGGCTCTCCAAATCTAGAAGGGTGTAGTGCACTCGTCTGATCCGATGGTGGTTCAGTTCCTATCGGCCCCCCCTCATAGGTCCAGTTGGGTCCCCCCTCTAGAATAGGATAGAGTAGGAGTAGGAGTGGATGCAAGATAGATAAATACCGAGTGTCGGAAAAAAAAAGATCATTTGCCTTTAAAAAAATGGAAAAAAAGGTAAATTGTTGTAAAACTAATAAACTGCTATAGTATAAATAGAGATATTAGAGAAAGATGTAGAGAAAGGAGAATGATATTCTTATGATTCCAACTAATACAAAAGTACTACCAAAGGGTGTCAATGTACCTCTATATATAAGTACTATAAGATTAAAGGAATATCAATCCTATTAAACACCCACTATTACAAGAATATGAAGAAACCTATGAAACGGTTCTTCCACTACATGAATAGATTTATGGATTGTAACTTCTATACATAATGTAGCCAGAAATCATGAATTAATCTCTTGGGAATACAAAGGGACATCCACATTTTAGTTGTTTCATAACACTCCCCCTTGGATGTCCATTACACAAAGAATATGCCTCGTTAAAACCTTACTAGAGAAAAACCCATCGGGACAAAAACCCTAGTGAAGGAAAAAGAGTACACTATTCTTGTGTATTAATTTCTCCCCCTGATGCAAACATCATTTGAGATCTTTTAATCGTCGCATTTCAATATGCTCCACTAATTACACTGAGATATGGTACTTCAGGACCAAGTATCTCTTCATTTTCCTCTTGCGGTCTACAAGAATCCTTATTAGGATCTAATGATCTGACAACCATTGGAGTACTTAATGTATGTGCCTTATCCATATAAAACCGCTTTAATACCTTCCGGATATAAGCAGTTTTGTGGGCAAAAATTTCACTTTTCAAATGCTCAATTTGTAAATCAAGGTAGAATTTTGTTTTTCCAAATTTCTTGATCTCAAAATCCTTCTTCAAATATTCAATATTATTTTGAATCTCTTCAGGAATTCCAATCAAATTTAGATCATCAATATATATAACAATGATCACAAAATTTGATCCATTTTTCTTGGTAAAAACATATGGACATATTGGATCATTGGTATAACCTTCTTTAGTCAGACATTCATTGAGGCGGTTATACCACATACGTCCAGATTGTTTTAGGTCATACAAAGACCTTTGTAATTTAATAGAATAAATATTTTTAAAAATTGATTTGCATGCTTCAGGTATGTTGAATCCTTCAGGGATTCTTATATAAATATTATTTTCAAGATTTTCATATAAATATGCAGTAACAACGTCCATTAGACGCATATCTAATTTTTCATGTACTGCAAAACTCACAAGATATCTAAATGTGATAGCATCCACTTTGTGAAAATTCTTGAGGTCCAAATCTTGCCTTATACCTCACAATTTCCTTTTTCTCATTTCTCTTTATCACAAATATCCATTTATATTCTATTGGTTTTACACCTTCAAGTGTTTGGACTACAGGTCCAAAAACTTTTCTTTTAACCAATAAATCCAATTCAGATTGGATCGTATCTTTTCATTTTGAACAATCATTTCTATACCGACATTCATCAACCGATTTAGATTCATGATCCTCATCAACTTCTATAATATCAAGTGTTACATTTTATTAGGCTCCAATTAAATTTTTTTTTTATGATTTCATTCTCTTCAGGAGTTGGCTCTTCAGGAGCAACCTCTTCAAGAGGTTGAATTTTGTTATGACATTTAATCTCCGGAGATATTTGAAATCAATTTATACCTTGTTTAGGTAGACCGGCCTTAAATTTATTTGTAGCACTTGTACATGTCCTTCAGGGACATCAATCTTAGCTAGAGTATTTCCTGTAGGAATAGTTGATTTAATGACTCTTCTGAAGTCGATAAATATAACTTTCTACAAATGAAGAATTTCTTGAATTTCTAGTTCACATTATTTTGTATGAGGATCGAGGAAATTTAATTTTCAGGTGATTTCCTTTCGGTTGATTTTTTTCCTCCCCCTAATGTCGGGAATCGTAACTCATCAGAATAAATAAATCATTTAATAGATCACCCATCAAATATTTTACGATATTTAATCGTAAAAAGTGATTCATACCCGACATAAATTCTAAATTTCTTTTTGGAGCCATATATAATATAAAGGGGGTATGTATAAATATTTGTCGGCTCTCAAATATTCTCACTTTCGTCAAATCATGTATTCATTGGGATCAGTAAATTTCTTATTTACTGCAGGTGATGATTATAAATCAAATGAGAATGAAGACAACTATATCGATAACCATTTCTCCCTCGAATGGTTATTATGATATAATTAACCTTTATCTCACTTGATTTCTAAACATGATCTCTATTATTGTCTCATTTAGTGTCTCAATTTGATATCCATTTCAACGGATATTCAAATTCAATAAAATTTTCAAGATATGGTAAAAAGTAGTGCTTTATTTATGATAAACTTTTCTCCTACAAGGAGAAATATAGCAGTGGCTCTTCCGGAGCTTTCAATCATTTAAACACTACAACATATTATGTTTGTCTCTCTCATTGGAATATAGTGTATATAGTAGCACTTATTAATGAGACACATATCATTGTCACTATAATTCTTATGGGACAAATATCATCACCATAATCCTTTAATCCCAAATGTTTAACATCCATTTCTTCTTCAGGAAGAAAAGCTAATTACTATTATAAATTAAATCAAGCATCATACACCTTCAGGGTGTTTAAAGAAATTGGCCATGTGAAGATGCGATTATAATTTTGATTCCTCATATGTATTTCGAGACATTTATCTTCAGGATCCTTATTTTCTTGTTCTCATCATTATTATCCCACTTCAAGTGGTAATTTTTTCTCTTGTCATGGTAAAATATATATTTACCAAAATCATAGTAATGGCAGCAACCATAACTAATAAATTGAAATTTAGTCACATTCACTTCTGGGAATGGACTAGAACTAGCATACAATAAGTACAGAATACTTCTCAAATTTTCTCTCAATATTGCCACTACAGGAGCATATTCGAGAAATCAATTGTGGAGAATATCATTTTCAATATATCTTATGAGTAAAATTTTCTCGACACAATTTCAACTGAGAAGTAATTCTGAAAATTGCATAATTATGTTCTTGTAGCCACAGGTAAATTTATCATACCAGACTTTTGAAATAATGACCATCTTCTAGTGGTCAAATATTTTCATTAAAGAACGACCATCTTCAGGTGGTCGAATCTTTTTCTTTAAGTATTTCAAAGGACAAGTAGATCCTCAAATATAATTGATTTTTTATAATAACATCTCCAAAACTCAATGCATCAGAATATAATTATTTATAACAAATAATTATAAAGATAAATAAGTAGAATTAAAAGGAAAAATATTACCTCAAAGATGTCAAACAATATATGTTTGTGTTTAGTGGTTGCTCAACAGTAGGTACTTGTATTTTGCGATAATTCAAATGTTAGCCATAAGAAATTGAAATAAGTTTATGAGTTAGAGATTTACCTCAATAGGTAGTCAAGAGTTGCTCGAGAAAATATCCAACAATTGATTTGACACTAGTAGAATTTTGACAAAGTCTCATGTTTCACCTTTGTTAGAGGCTCCGTTTTCACTTTTTGCTCAAAAGTAGAGACTCGTGCTGATAACGTGTTGTAAAACTAATAAACTACTATAGTATAAATAGAGATATTAGAGAAAGATGTAGAGAAAGGAGAATGATATTCTTATGATTCCAACTAATACAAAAGTACTACCAAAGGGTGTCAATGTACCTCTATATATAGGTACTATAAGATTAAAGGAACATCAATCCTATTAAACACCCACTATTACAAGAATATGAAGAAACCTATGAAACGGTTCTTCCACTACATGAATAGATTTATGGATTGTAACTTCTATACATAATGTAGCCATAAATCATGAATTAATCTCTTGGGAATACAAAGGGACATCCACATTTTAGTTGTTTCATAACATAAATGCATTTAAAATTTTTTGACTATACTAGTTAGATTAACGATGAGATAAAATGACTAAAAATATGAATTAAAACGATTGTATCACTATAATTTTAAGAGATAAAGTAATAATGACAATGTGATAATACTATAGAATAATGGAGTATTTTTGTCTAAAATTTCTTAACATGTTGAGTTGAATAACTTACAGGGGTGAAATGACTAACATATAACGTTAGGGGTAAATTGATAGTAATGATATAGTTTAAGGGGATAAAGTAATAATAACTCCTTTTATTATACTCCCACTCACAATAGATTACACTCCACAAGGTGTAATAGCATGGGTCAACAATTAAATCAAACATTTATTTTAATAATGCACAACTCATATCCCATAAATAAATAAAGTAATTTTTTAAAAATAGTTTCATTATTTTTTAAAAAATAAATTATTAACTTTCATTAAATTTTTTACCTTTTGGATTTTTTATTTTCTAAAAAAATAACATTATTAATTTTTAAATTTGAACAATATATCTTTTTTTATCTCTCAAAAATAATATATTATTATTTTCTAAAAAATAATTATGTAATTATTAAACAAATATGTGATACCTCAAATGCAAAGATTTCATAATAATCCATACAAATTTTGTCCGGCTTAAAAAGTATTTGTCCGTTATTGACTATGGGCCCACCATTACACGCATCATTCTAATGATGCGTGTAATGGGCCCCTGCCATGGCACTCCATCGCAGATGCCTTGTGAGTGGAGGGCCGGAGGCAGGTGATTTCAGACGAACCTGGCCATGACAAAGCCTACTCATCTCAACCCATGACTATTCCCACAGATCAATAGATGCCAGAAGCATATCCCATTTCCCCGCTGGATATCTTTCGACTTTGACGTTACATGACAACTTTTCCCAGGCAACGGTGGCACGGCAGTAGCTAGTTGCTGGTGCTACTACCCTTTTTCTTTATTGCTGATGCCGTAAAATACAAAAATAAAATAAAATTGACGAATAAGAAATTTTCTTGGAATAGTAGATTATTTGGGATATTTTTTTGAAAAAAAATATTGTTGCAATTTTTGATATGATGTTTGTGAAATAAAAAGACAATTGAAAAATGTGTTGATGACGCAAGAAAATAAAATCTGGCAAATGATCTACTACCCAAATAAACTGAATACAAGAAAGACATAAAAGATTAGTTTTGAAATAAAAGTGTACATCATAAAAAATCCCCTAGACATGGGAAATTCTCCGGTCACAAATTCTCTATCCGATGAACAAAATGCATTCGGAAAAAAACATCTCATATTATATGGGACTCCCCCCCAACTACTTTAATTGAAAGTGCGTTACATTTGTAAGTTACACTCAGTTGCATTTCCTGTACAAACACAGTGGCTTTCACGGTTCCACTTGACAAAAATACAACAACTCGAGATATGAGAAAAAGAATAGTGCAAATCAAACCATAGATTAAAAATAAAATATCAATATAGAGTTCGATCCGATTATAAACTTGCACACTCTTTGCAGAGCATTGGATGCCTTGTTCAGGTAAAGAGACCAACCATCAAAGCAATTGCCACAGACTCCGCGCGATGCAGCATAAATTACCATCAAAGAATATCTCCAATATTGAGCTGTAGAAGTTTTAATTTGTTTCCTAAACTAGCTTGTAACATATTCCATCAACTGACACGGAGCCTATGCAAGCAAAAACTGAACTCTTGATCATGTTTATTTATGTGCAGGAAAGGAATCCTAAGACGGTTTTCCCATCATATTTATGCATGCTCTGGATTCAGTGCCACAGCCTCCTGGTAAATCATATCTTTTATCTGCTCCTCTCCTATAGCTTGATGCTCGAAATCAAAAGAAAATGGCTTTGAGCAGACAGGTTCATCAGCTATGTCATGTAATCTTGCAAGGTAGGGATGTGCAAGTGCTTCTTCAACTGCAAATTAAAGAGGAGCAAGTCGTCATTTTCAGATGGAAGGAAAGTTAAACGGAAGGATAAAAGGGCAAATATACCATCTCCAGTCTAAAGGTGTTCATCCCTGAGAATAAAAATGTAGTGTAATAGTGCTCCGACTCCCCTGGACCCGGGGAGTACAAACACGATTCTGAACTAAACCATGGCATAAATTTCGCCTAACTGAACTGAAGTACTTCAACTTTATAGGATGGTTAGCATCTCTGCAGAGCTAAGGATTTTTCCTTGATCTATTTAACATTATATTATCAGACACTACTTGAGTTGATGATGACCTGTTTAATTACTAATTGCGAAGAGAAAAGTAACCAAGGAAGGATAATGCATGTATATAACCGAGACTGTTTATGGTCAACTGGATCGAGAAAAGAAAGGTAACGGTGGGCGAAAATGATTGTGCTGTTAGTAAGTGTTTTTGGTATTCCAGGTGCTTATCCAGTCCGTGGTGGGCTGGGGTTTGGGAGGCTGTTAGTAAGTGTGTGTGTGTGTGTGTAACTATCTTGGCAGACAGAATCATTTAACAGCTTGCAGTGAAGAAGAAAGTCACCTGTAATTCTTTTAGCTGGATCAAATGTCAACATTTTATCAACAAGATCAATGGCTAATGGATTCACATGCGGGAACACTTTAGAGAGCTGCTGCCGAGGAAAACGTGGCAGTTGCCGGATATATCTTTTTGCTTCCTCGTGTCGTACAAAGCCAAGATCAGCATCAGTGGGTGTTCCTAGAAGCTAAAATCATGCAAGAGAACGATGAAACATCAGTCATGGTTGATCGTCAAAAAAAAAAAAAAATTCAGGAGAGCTAGATGTTCTTTTTTTTTGGGTGCTTTTATAATTCTCTTACCTCAGTCAATAAGCGCATTTGGTTGACATGATCTTTTCCAGGAAACAATGGTTTTCTGTTCATAAGCTCCATGAAGATGCAACCCACTGACCAGACATCAATTGCGGCAGTATAATCTGATGAATTTAGGAGCAGCTCAGGTGCCCGGTACCATCTAGTCACAACATACTCTGTCATGACTTCATTTTCCATGTTTGGGCGGGCAAGACCAAAATCAATGATCTTAAGATCACAATTTGCATTCACCAAAAGGTTGCTTGGTTTAAGATCCCTATGAATTACTTTTGCAGAGTGTATATATTTCAGGCCTCGAAGGACCTGATACAAGAAATACTGCAAATTGAACAATTAAGGAAAACGTCAGTTCCAGCTCATAGGTTTTCAAGACTTCTTCAGTATCAACGATTTCTTAAAAAGAATGGAATCAAATTCATGAACTTAAATTGAAGGAAAAAGGGTTTGACCTGAGAATGCTCTTCGGACAAAGATTGATTGGATCGAATAATTTGGTGAAGGTCAGTGTCCATGAGCTCTGTGGCTATGTAGACATCAGAAAACTCCCTCCTCAAGGGCGGAGGAATCACATCTCTTATGGCGATTACCTGCATTTGTGAGAACCCTTGTTCAATATGCTGAGTCCCAGAAGCAATCATGTCTTAATTCTACTATGAAGATGATAGATCAGCTGGAGACTTGGTTTTGAAACAAAACAGGTAGGCAAACAATCAACATCTCAGCACAATTGCAAGCAAGAAAATTTGCATTTTCTGAATACCTACTGTCTGCTGGGCTAATGCTAACACCCTTTCATCTAGTGGATTAGGCAGGGAGATCATAGTCTTCCAGAAAGCAAACGATAAAATTGAAAAGGTAAATGACCTTGCAGTATTAGATAAATTTCGATTTTATGATTTCAAAGTGTATTCATGAGCAAAGTCCTCGATATGCTAGTCGATTAAGCTGAAGATAAACTTGATAACAGTAAAACAAGGGAAAAAAAAAAAAGAAGAGCAAGCTCTGTAGTGAAAGAGTTACATTTTCATGATCCAAATGGCGAAGAAGCTTGATTTCCCGGAGAGTACGTTTGGCGTCCATGTAATTATCGAAAGCATTGGCAATCTTCTTTACAGCCACCATCTCATTCGTCTCCGAATTCAAAACCGAGCTTCAAGAAACAAAACGAAACGAATTACATCAGGGATAAACATTAAATTCGATTTGATCGAGAAAAATCAATTTCAATTCAACTGCCGGATATAAAATCAATACCAGACGATTCCATAAGCTCCCCGGCCAATAGGCATGATCGGAGGGCGGTACTTAGAGGTGACCTCAAACAGGTTTCCAAAGATGTTGTACTGAACAAACTGCCCGCCGTTGGTAAAAACCGCTGGAAATTCGGGGAACTGACTTCCGGACATGTTATAGTCTGCCATCTTCTTCTTCTTCCTTGTTTTGCTTTTTTCTTGCTGCTCGTCCGTGTATTATATAGTAGTACTTAAATCAGCTTCAGGCTGGAGCTAGCTAGCTCTGCGTTGTGGGTGTGCGTGTTTTACTTTTCTGGGATTGAGTCAATAACTGAATCTATGACAGATATTTATATGTACATGAATAATGCTATGATAGAGATCAATGAAGTCTGCGGGAGAATTGTGAGAAAGATGGACGGGGAATTGCCGGGCAATGAAGAGGAAGGACGTCAGAAGAAGCGGGAGGGACGACGCGGTTGCCATTTGACTGCTCTTACATTTATTTATGCGCCTAATTTTTCCACCACCTCCACTTGTCATTTATCTATAAATTAATCTTCAGTTTTAAAATAATAATAATCCTCACCATTTTTTTTAAAAATTTAAATAAAATGTTTACCATTTGGTGACAAAATATTATCGATCTGATGGAGTAAAGATATATATATATATATATTCGTCTGTTCACCTCTTTTTCTTTTTCTAAAATCTAAACCAATCATTGCCTCTCTCTCTCTCTCTCTATATTCACCGTCTTGTCTACAAACTAGTATATTGCAAAATGCTGCGTTTTGGTCAAGATGACAAACGACAGCTTCAAACTAATTTTGCTTCACGTGTAGTGTTCAGGCTAATTGAGTTGGGTTTATCACTTCCTTTGTAATTTTAAGATTACTATCAGAAAAGTTATATATAAACATGGCAATAAAACTCAAAAAATATGAGAATAATAATGGCTTTGTTTGGATTGTAAATTATTTGAGATATTTTTACTGTAGCACTTTTTGTGATGTGATGTATGTGAGATAAAAAGGTAATTGGGAAGATAAAAAGGTGCGTTGGAAATTGTAATGATGATGTAAGCAGATATAATTTGACAAATAATTCACAATCCAAACAAAGCAAATATTAATAGTTTCATATTGCTCCATCTTTAGTCTCCATCCTCACCCTCCTTTTCAAAGAATAAAAAACCAATTTTGTACTAAATGGAATTTTGCAGTTTGACAAAAATAAATACTTCCATGATCATAATTGAAAATTCATGACAGCGTACAGATCAAGTAGAGATTTGGCTAACCTATCATTTAGCGACAACTAGTGGAAATAGCACGTTCTATGTGTGTACAAATCTAAAAAGAAAATTTTTTAAAAATATACTTAGGTTGTGTTTGGATTGCATTTTTCATGGAAAAATTACTGTAGCGATTTGATGTATGTGAAGCAAAAGGTAATGGGAAAATGTGATCACGGAAAACGACGTAATTTTCCGACGAAAAATGGCAATCCAAACAAGGCAATTGTTAGAGGTTTTGTTTCAGAAATATGGATAGAAGAATTGTATTTTTCTTTTTCTTTTTTTTATAAAAAGTTGTTCGCAGTTATTGACTCATTGGAAGTTTTGTTAGGCTGAAAAAGGGGGGTATGTGTATGTGTATGTGTGTGTGTGTGTTTATTATACTAGTACTTATATAGGGTGAACAATTTAATAAATTATAATGAATATTGAAAAGATATAATTGACAAAATAAATTATAATACTTTTTTTTTACACCAAACCCTATTCAGACTTTATACATAGATAGAAGAAAGATGTGTAAAAGTAATAAACTGAAAAGGAAAAGAATACATTAAAATTGTTTACTAAATTAATAAAAGGAAGACACATGTAATAAAAATAGAATAGAAGAAATGAGCGATGTGTAAGTCAGCCGCCTGCTCCCTGTGTAATTGGAGTTTGGACCTGTGAAGAACGTGGGCCTATCCTAACTCAGTCTTGCAGCTCACGCTGATTCCTTTTGTATCGTTAAAGATGTCCACTCCACCTACACAGTTTGACTAGTTGTAACTTGTGAGTCGAAAGGGAAAATTACCAGTACTATTTTTCGTTTATTTGAGGGCCAAAAAAAAAAAAAAATATATATATATATATATATATATATATATATATATATATATAGCATTAATAGAACTCAAAGAATGTGGATGAGAAGTAATTATTCTCCGCTCTTGTCACTTAAACCAAATATCCGATGATGACAATATTTGACTGCCAGAAATTAACTACTAATTAGTAGTAGTAGTAGTACTATTTTTCTTATCGGTTCACACAAACACATGGTTACGGAAAAGAATTGTAAAACCGCTAATGATATTTCTTAAATTTTTGTGATTAATAATTATGAAAGTTAGTAGTATTTCTTATGATAATACTGATATATTCGATCGGAACAAAATTGGGAATCTTAATGGTTACATTTTGTTGTCCTTTTGCCCTTTTGTTTGAGTTGATCAATTCTTTAGCTCGTATAAGAGCGAGTTGAGGTTGAGGGACGAAATAACCGAGCCTTGTTTTGACTTTTGAGAAGAAATGGCAGCCTTCATTAGATGTCGATGTTTGACCAGATTGCAGCCTGCAGGAGGACCTCCTCCCTCCCTCCCTATCAACATGGATGAACATGAAATACTGACGACTGACTTGGTGACACATTTCCCCACACAGACTGCGTCAACTCTACACCACAAACTGCGGTTGGAAAATTTGGAATTAATAATAATATAGCAATACGATATAAAAAAAAAAAAAGAAAAGAGGCAAAAATTATGTCACACATCCACTAAAATAAAAAAGAATAGTTCTGATGAGGGAATTCCTACTGTACTTGCACATATAAAAAAATACTTTTTAAATCTCTTGAGTTGGTCGAGATGGTAGAGTTGGTACCATGACTTCCCACCAACTCGGATTTCTGCCGATCGAATAGAACTTGTCTAGTGCACCTTACCCCTCCGTATGGTTGGTGGGCTATTGTACGGAGCGAGATTTATCCTATATGCACTCTCGGATAACGGTTGCGGATTCTCTTGTTAACAAAAAAAAAGAACTTTTCTTTTCTTTTTTTTTTTGGGTCTTGCATATAAAAAATACTTTTTCGATTTTCTTTAAAGTGCCTGTGAATATTTTTTTCAGAACGCTTGCCCTTTTTTCATTGGGTGAAAGGTGTAGACACATGAGAAGCTATGGCTGGAGAACCACTATTCTGTCAAAATAATTAATATTTTGACAATTTAAAGCAAACAAAAACAGATAGACTGTCTCCACCGTTGGCCTGGTGATGTTGTTCGGGTCAATTGCCTGTCCAGAATCAAAGTGTGTTCATCTGTTCCAAAGTGTTGACTCTCACATGCAGTAAGTTCAGCTTGAGATAAATTAAGTTTTTGCTAATAAATAATTTGGTTGCCAAAAGATTTTTTGCCTTACTCTTTGCTTTGCTTAGAATTTTAACGTACTTATTAGTGGCCGTTTCATGAATGTGAACGAACTACACTTCGTTAAGCTCATTAAATGAGACCATACACATCACATAAAAAATGTCCAAAGCGAGAGGAAGCATATTTTTATTTTGGTCTAATGGTCTTAAAACTCGAGTAAGCATGACTAGAAAGTAAACTTCAATTAGAGAAGTTGAAAAAAAAAAGGTTGAATTATTCTACGTCTCTGTAACATGGAACTGTCCTAATTTCTTATGCATATTTTGGAGGTCAAAGGCAAAGGCATGGAACGCTGCTGAGGTTTTCATTCTTTAACTAAAACCATATCATCATTTGTTTTTCTTGTGGACTTCTGAACAAGACTAGACAATTGATCACTGAATTGTTACAATTTTGCAGCAGCTTGACCATATTTAGCTTTTTGACATGAGAAACTTTATCATAGTTCATCGACTATAGCATGTTAACTACAAACTTCACTGTTTTCCGGACTACAAAACTTCAAAATTTCGAATAGTTAAGCTGCCTAACTTTCAAAATTTAGCATTCAGTTTCAAAATTGCGTTTACAAAATAATGCTCTTCAAATGCGCAAGAAGTCAAAATTGAATTCCGCTTTCCGTTGCCTATGTTAATATATCAACCCGATAGAATTTACTAATCTAACCCTTAATCATCAAAATGCACACTTTACTTCTCACAACTCAAATTTCAGGCGAATCCCTTAACGTTTACAGGACATCACAGAGACTCCCAGGGGGAAAAGAGAGGACAGAATGGATACACCATACCGAGGGGAAAACAAAAACTGAACGGTAGTTTCAGCAAACTTCTCTTATTGGTTGTGTAACGTTTGGTACTACATTAGACGAACCTTCTGCCGAGGCACGTTTTTCTCAGGGAAGATTGGATCGGGTTGCTCAAGAATTTATCTCATAGCAAGTAGAAAGTCTTGGGAGCTGCTCTGGCTCCGAACGATAAAACAGATTCGGGAACCACGATTTGATGCTGTGGAGGCAAACAATATGGAAGCGCTGCTAAAGCTCTAATTCCTTTTCAGTATCCAAAGAAATCAGGCGCTAAACAAGAAATCCCCACCTTAGCGCATATTTTGAATTGTAAACCTTAAACGGAAGTCTGCCTGGACTTAATTTTACAGATTAGCTTCACCCTATGTTTTGTTTTTTTTTTTTTTTTGGGTAATTAAAGATGCATTAAAAACAAAAACCAAATACAACACTCAAATCAACCCAAATCAATACCCATAGAAAATGGCTACATTTCGGGATCACAAGATACATCCCAGCCACAAGTGCATGCCGCCATGTTGTCGCATAAATCAACAAGTCTAACCCCGTCTTTAAAAAAGATATTCCCTACCAAGCCCCCGCCTACAGCCTAACAAACAATGGACTCGATCGATTTCACGACTAGCAGAATAGCCAGGACCAACAGCATTAACACAGTCCACCTATATAGAAATACTGAAAATTGCAACATTTTTAAGCCATAAACACAAATAAAAGAATTCCTAAAGTCCAGTAACCGTCCTCAAATAAAAAATTTGAACCTTCTTTCAGTTAGTATCTAATTAGAATTATCCTATCACTATATCGCTAATGTTACATACCCCCGCCAATTTCGCCAATGTCACGCTCACGCATACTCAGACCGTCTCCTAATGTGACTTATTAGCATTGAAGCATGCAAAAAGAAAATTGCTATTCCGTTTGTGCCCAAGTTAAATGTTTAAATTCCCACCCATACCCAATTGTGAAACATTAAGATGCAGTAGTAAAGGGAGGAGTAAAGACAGACAGACATTCTAGTTTATTTCCGGGAATATGAACGACCATATAAAGTTCCCATTATCAACGTTTGCAACATCCATTTCTAAATTCTACATCATTTAACCAAAAAGTAGCTCAAAAGGAACTAATAATTTCCACATCAGACAGCAAAAGGCAATCATAATCAGGTGGCCATTCCCAACCCTTGTTCAATCGCTCATGCTTCAGCAAATCTGCAATAGGCAACAATCAGCATATGAGACCTCGAAATAAATCGGTAAGCTATTGCCTGACGCTTGTGCAAAATCAAATTGTACTAAAAGAACTTTACCCCAACTCAGAAAGTTTCTGGTGAGCAACTGCATAATCAGCAAAAAAAGCATCTTCGTCCTGAAAAGGAATTGGACAATTATATTATTGCAGGAAAGCAGGGTAAAAAACAGCCAGTACAGATACTTTGGAAGTAAAACATTTAAAAGTTAAAAAAAAATATATGATCACTGGGAGATAGTAGCACAAACCGCAGCATATTTCTCAACTAGTGGGCGGAAGGCAGGATCACTGAGAAGAGCCTTGTCTGAAGGCAGCTGCAGAAGTCCTTCTTTATCCCCACTCAGAAGCTCCCTGTTAAATTATAGCAGAAAGTAGTTATTTACACCACATATTCAAATGAGATAACAGGGGATTTGACCTAAAAAGGCATCTCATTGAGGTCTTACGTAAAGTAGGAGTTGTCAAAGATAAGGGGGCTAGCTGTCCACGGGCCCTCAAATCCAGAGCGCTCCTTGTGGCATCTTCCCTGAAGAAATATTGCCGAAGCCCAAGATAACATCAATAGCGTGAAACATAGAATAATACTACAAAATTAAGAGATAAGCTAAGTTCTAAAACTATATGGGGAGCAGAACAAAGCAGAGTAGCATTTACAGACCAAGGTGTGGCCACCAGAAAGAGCAACAATATCCTGGTCAGAGAGACCCATTTGTTTCACAAAAACATCCCTCAAATGGTCGCAACCTACAAGAAGATTGCAACATATAAATAAGCATGAATTCTGTTTTATTCATTGCTTTGAAAGGTGTTAAAAGTTTGCATTGCAGTTTGTGACATCATGCCTATTTTCTCGTTCATTGTTTAAGCAAGGGACACTAGAATGATTACTTACCCTTAGTAGCATCAGGGAGACGACCTTCGACTGGTGGCTCCGTCTTATCCTGATATCACAGAAGTGCAAAATCAGAGAGCATATCAAGCACTCGGCTTCATTTAGAAACATTCAAAACTGATCTTGAAGTTGATAAAACATTCAGAAAAATCAAGATGTGATCTTCTTTACGCTTAGAATGACAGCCCGTTACTGACTCTAGAAACCAAATAAGTAGTCAATCCCATCACTGTGTCAAGGTCAACAACAAAGCACAGCTAGACTTGGAACATTGAAGGAGTATACATTGTCAAGAATTATTTTGGTCACAAGGGCTCAAGATTTCAAGCTCGAAAAAAGAAAGAAATATTTTGAGTAGATGAACAAGAAGAAAGAGCCAGAGGTAAGGGGACATCAGATAACATCAGCCAACTTGCAGTCTTACACGAACAAAATGACTAATGGGCAAGAGACTCAAGTCAAAAATTTTCGAGTGTTACCCTGCATTCCATATGACTTGTCCTATACAATGTAAAAGAATCGTGTAAACCATTCTACGGCATTGCACCAAACAAGAAATGCATAAGAGATATGCTGGTACTTATGACCAGGGCTCAAAGACAAGCAAAACAATTAAGCATAAAGAATACAACAAAACTTCTGAAATAAAAAACTAAAAAGGATTCAGGAATTGTTCAAGAAAATCTATTTTCCAGACAGATTTATTAACAGTTAAAACAGCAGAATGTGTGAAGATCAAAAGAAGAGTATCTTATATTCCTAACTTTATTCTTAATTGATCCTCCACTTTGTAGTAGTTACCCCTCTATGACAAAAATCAACGGTAAAAGACCTCAAAAGGCATCCCCACAATAACATGAGGTGATCTAAAGAGAAGCATTTCTCTTCCAACATTTCAACTTTTTTTTTTTTTGGTAAAAGATGTTTCATAGTACAGTGATTATTGCTTCATAGTATAGCGATTATCCTCTATTAACCAAATTAATAGTAGATGACCCTCAAAGAGAACCTATTCGATAGGCAAGGGCATGCTGAAAGCATAATAAGTAAGAGCAATCAGGTGCAGATAACCTGTCTTCCTGGGTGGAATGGAATATCAGGTCCTCCGGTAACTTCGACAGCGACGACACCAGCTAGCTGCATGCAAGGGTAAACAAACCAGTTACCATGTAAACTAATCCAACCTATGTTGACAAAAACCAATTAACCATGCAAATTCAAATATAGCATCACATAGAAGGGGGGAGGGAACCTGATAAAAGTCAGCATAAGAAAGAGTAGGGAATTGCTCTTTGATGGGCTCCACGAGTCTAATAGCGATGTCAATACCATTGTTGGCACCATGACCTTGCTCTGCCTTCAACCTCATGGTTCCAAAAGGACCTCCAGTCTTTGAGCCCTGGTCATAAGTACCAGCAGAGTGCCATCTGCAACCACAGAACACATTTCCAACCTCATCACATACAATACCCACAAATTTCCATCCACCGACAAAGCATGACAACCTTGCACGAGAGGTACACACTACACACATTCATCAGTACAAATTAACAGTGAGACATACGCAAGACGAAGCATTAAAGGAGCACAGTTCTTCTCGGCGATGAGGCCTCTGAGCTTCCTCTTGGCTTTGTCAAGTGCCTTCAAGTACTCTGCACTCACGGTTGGGTATGACTTGCCCATTGTATCTGCTTACCAAAAAATGAGCAACAATTTCAGACATTCTGTGCAAAAATCAGGTAAAAGAGGATAACAAATAGACACCCACAAAAAGCAGCATCACATCCAAACACAACCAAATAATCTCAAATGCCAGCCTACCTAACAAGACACAGATATTAGAGGTACGAAGAAACGTTTTATTTACCAAAATCCAGAATTTTTATACGATTTCAAAGATCTATCATAAGAAACAGGCTCAGTTATTTTTTCTCTAACGGATCGCGAAACAAAAGCTCACATAGGCCACAAGATCCTTTCCGGTTTCCGCAACCAATATCTTTATCCATATACCCAGGAGTCTTCGGTGTTTGGCTATGTGAAGATGTACGACAAAAGAGTTATTCTTACACACATCGACATAGGTTTCAATCAAACAAAACCGAACAGCATCAAAAGAAGAGAGAAGACACCGGATTAACCAGAGTTCATCTTAAATCAGAGTGATCAACACCAAAAACAAACAATACATCTACAGAGTCAACGAACAGAAACACGATCGAAATGGAAAATCAAAGTAAAGCTACAGAAACTACAAGAAAAATGAAGAAAATATCAATGCAGGATTGAAGATATGCAGATTAGGGAGAATAACAAACCTCGAGACCGGAGAGAGGAGATCGAAGGCAGGGGAGGAATGTAAAACCTAGCAGCTGCACAAGCGTAAGAGTCGCTGAGTCACGTTAGGAGCGCCACGAGCAGAGCAGAGCAGAGCAGAGCACAGCGGGAGTGTGGCTGGGAGAGGCCTGAGAGGACATATAAAGGACAGAATGTTCTAGTAACTTAATGTGGACCGTTGGATTGGGAAGATCGTGCGGTTAGAAGTTGATTGGATATTTTGACGGTTGAGATTAGTTTTGGGGACGAAATGGACGACGGGCTCTGTATGGTAGATGGGTAGGTGGAGTTATTGAATAATTCCGATCAGACAATTAAAACAAAAACAAAGCGACGTCTTGGTGGAAAATTAAAAAGTGAACTTAGCGATAATGATGGACTTTTGGAAGTTTATGTGAGATGACAAGATTGACCTTTTGGATTCCACCTGGGGAACTTTCAGAAGTGGCATGCAGGAATGCGTATTTGTAGCACTCCATGCCGTCTTGGAACCCCATTTGAGCTTCTTAAAATCTTAACCACCAACAAAAAGAATAATCAAAAAACTTTTTTTATTTTTATTTTTGAGCAACCAAGGCCTTGATGTATTTATTTATAAATAAGCCAAGGTTTAATTTCTAAGTTGTGTCTACCTTGTCTAATAATCTAGTGATTTTAAAGATTCTATTACTCGATAATTTTAATAACTATTTAAATGTACCTTATATTTCTTCCTCTAATTTTTTATATTTTTACAAAAGGTATGATCTGGTGCATTGTTAATATACTTTTTTCCGTTATGCATTGCTATTTTGTTAAATATCTTATTTGTTTAAATTTTTGCTTGGTGGTCATAAGTTAAGAAAATGCTCAGTTAAGATCAATTAATCTTGTGGTTTTAAAGCAGTTCATGCATTCATAAATTTGTAAGAGTATCAATTTTATCTTCAAGAGAGCTAAATTTTCGTATCTTCATCATAATTCATTCCCCTATGTAAAACTCGTGTTCTTAGTATTGGTTAATCGCAAAACATGTAAGTTATGTCTTTTTACTAATAAAAAATTGTGGAGTTATATAAAATGTGATTCTGAATGTTATGACCACTTATTAATTGTCTATGTTGTCTAATAATCTGTCGAAGTTAATCTAATATTACATTTTATACAATAAAATGATTTTGAAGTTATTGACAATTAGAGTCTAGGTGGTGAAAAAAAGAAGATAAAAGGAGTTTAGGTGGTCAATTAGACTAATCAGTAGCACTAACATTCAAGCGAATCTTCGATAGGGGTCAGTTATACATAATAATACGCTGCACTAGCCAATAATTGCATTTCCTTTGTATAATATCATCTTACCTTGACAATTCCGAAATATGTTACAAGAAGCACTTGATGTACAACTTACAATTTTGAAGTATTTTCGAACACTTGATGTACAACTTTTTTTGCAGTTTCAAATGCATACCAAGTTCAAATGCATGAATATGGCCTCCCATTTTCCAAAGAGTCAAAGACCAATCGCAAATTGGCCAATTATGAAACAGTAGAATGAGGCATGCATGGACGCATAGCGCTGCAGGGAATCATAGCTTCAAACAGGGCATTTTGGTCATTCCATATAGAAATCTTTGACCGGCAAGTGTGAACGCATTGAGTCTCGGAAGATACCATTTAGCTTTCCCAGTTACACGTCATCTCGGACCTTGTCAATAGTAATACTACCCACTTTCCCGTCTTGGGCGTAACACTTGAATAAATCCTGATTTGATTTTTAAGGATCCAATGATTCAAAATATACCACGTGTCAACGTTTCCCAGTTTTGGGAATGAATACTTGATAAGTGGCCAAAGGTTATTGGCCATTGTTCTATTGCCGGTGGCTTTTGTTGCAGGAAATCGCGTTATTGTTACAAAAAAATTTTTTTTTTTCAAATATATTTTTTTATTTTATATATATTAAATTGCTACAATAAATCTGTTGAAAAAGTTATAAAAATAGCAATACAAGCGGAATGTTTGTTTGGCAAAATATTTTATTCTTCATGCAGGCCAAGCGCTGAGCTCATCTGAAACAACCTACTAGCAATTGACAAGACGCAAATGCGGACGCAGGCATGCAGCACTAGTGCTGATGTGGGGGCACCGCATTTCTTTTGTGGCTTTATGTTTTTTCCTCTCTAAGTTTTGGCCTTTGCTATAGAACTTGAATTTCGAATTTTTGATTGAAACGGTCCTTTAAGTCATGTTAAAATTACTAAATAATAACAGTTCAATGTATTCACACTCCACCCTCTGAAAAGCTCTTTAAAACTCTCTTATGCATTAAGTAAGGAGTTTAAATTTCGTCTAATACATTTCACGGGGAAGCACGGTCCATCCAGATAGTGTAGCAGTTCACTTGTTTGGTGTATAGGTTCGTCCCCTAATCCCTATACAAGAATTTTATCTACTGATTCTATCATTACTCGCACGAGTGTATGTCGAGTAGAGACAAGAAGGTGCTTTACTCAGGATAAACTTGACAAAAGGAGATCTGTTCAATTTATGAATTGCTTGGTTCTTCTGCACGATTGACAGCAACGCAACGAACTGATAAATATCACTCTTTCAAAATTCCGAGGGCATTTAAAAACCTGCTGGCATGTAAAATGGTAGTCCAAATTGCTTCTCCAATGATCCCAAAACCATTAAATGGTTTAAATGCAATTTGCCACCCAATATAGAACTCCATTGAGTTTCCACTTCAAATTCGGTAGCGGTAGGCCTAAAGGCCATCTTTAATCATCATCATTTCTATAAGTACCAAAGGTTTCCCAAGTCTTATCATGCCAAGAAAACTGGAAAAAAAAAAAGCAAGAAAATTGATCCACCGATTAAACAACAACAACAAAGGCCAATAGAGGAAGCTCCGAGTCTCCGGCCCTACCAACTACCAAGATTCTGGCAAGTTTTCACTAAAAATCCAAACGCCAAGAGATGCACAAACCGAAAAGCATGCATCTCTGTTTCGAACCCCACGAACTCCAAATTACGCCCCCTCCTCCATTCGGCTCGCGGCCTCGTTTATCTGCCTACGGGGGTTCAAGGAACCATCATCGGTAAGTATGACAATCCAATTCTTTATATTTTTTTGGTACGTGTTACTTGACTATTTTTCTTTATAACTAAATTTGGATGATTTTTGGTGACTGATGGAAATTGGATAGTCATGTTCACAACAATTTGTGCAAGTTAAAAAACAACTTCTGAGTATTACGTTTACTTATTCCAAGTGTAATATTGTCCAGCAAGTAATTTAAGGTCGATAAAAAAAAAAATTTGTTAAGACACCTAGATGATAGAAGTAATACGAACCAGGTGCTTGGACACCATTTCCCGTACTTTAGATCCAGACAGAAAGAAACTGACGAATTTAGACGGCAAATTGAAGAAATGATACGCTAGTGCGGATTTTTTCCTTGATACATAGGAGTATTTATTTTTTAAAGCCGAAATTCAACGTTAGAAAGCAATCCAAATAAGCCCCATAAGGTATACAAAAACTAATCTAGTAAACTCCAAAAACTGGCGCCTGATTTCTTTTTTTCTATTTTAAAGAACGGTGCCTGCTGCAGACTGATAGCAACGCCCTGGTGTCGTAGTATAAAACCTTCAATGGCAATAATGATTCAGAGGTCAATCACTTCCTCCTTCCTCGTTGAAATCAAGAACCCGAGCAACAAATTTCCACTCCACTACCTTTATAAAATTGGCCCACGAAGTTTTTGCTGCAGCTTCAATCTCAGCAAACCCAAAAAGCATCCCATATACAAGTGTTCTTTCACAGTCTCGTCATCTCTGGACAAAGAAGCTCAAACATTAATCCAACAATTCAACCCCCAAATCCCGATAGAGGAAGCTCTGACCCCACCTAGCTCTTGGTACACTGATCCTTCTTTTCACTCTCTTGAACTCCAACAAGTCTTCTACAGAGGGTGGCAGGCCGTTGGTAAGTTTTTTTTTTTTCCTTAAAACATTAACTTTTTCTCGCGGGATTCTTAGATGGACGTTCCCTTTTCAATATTCTTCAGATTTTGCAGCAGCCAGATTCAAATTAGCTGCGAAAGGCTAATTCTATTATTCGGTTGTTTCATGTACTTATATGTTAATATTTTTATTTTTATTTTTTAATGTGATAGGATATACTCAGCAGATTAAAGATCCCCACCAGTATTTCACTGGCAGGTAACAAAAGTCGTTGTCTCTAATAAGAGCATATGCTCTCTGGATTTGCATGCTAATTTGTATGCAACAGTTTCTTAGCTTGTGAAAATCCGTTTGCCCAAATTTGGGACCATTTTAAAAAGTGAAGTTAAAATTTCTAGCTTATCTTTTAAAGGTACAAAATTCCATGAATGAGAATGCTTTCTTCTCAAAAGTTAGCTAATAAGTGAACTATGGGCCTATGGCAGATTGGGAAATGTTGAATATGTGGTGTGCCGGGATGGTAATGGAAAGTTACATGCATTTCACAATGTTTGTCGACATCATGCCTCGCTTCTTGCGTCTGGAAGTGGGCAGAAATCTTGTTTTGTTTGCCCATATCATGTGAGTTCACAGGTTCCTAAATCAGTTGGTTCAGTCACTGCATGAATGAATTTTTAATTGCATCATGTGGTGATTTTCCTCATATACAAGATAAATGTTTATACTTTGATTGTCGTTATAGTTTTAAGCATTTGGGATTGTGTACAGTGCTCATGTTTGTTTTGGGACAGAGAGTGCAGACCCCTTAGCTGTTTGTAATCGGTTAAAAACACTTTGTAAGGATCTAAGTTCTTTAATGAATGTCTTTGTTTTAACCGCCGCAAATATTTGTTTATGAGTCTACTTGCTACTATGATTTCATTGACTATGTCGTGGCTGGAGGTGTATTTTATCCTTAGATAAATAAGACTTTTAATCAAACATTAGGAACATAGTCCTATTAGCACGTTTATTAAAGTGTGCTTTACAACTTTCAGATTTTTATTATGCTATAAAAAATTTACTGATCTAGGTCAATAAAACGCTATCTCTCTGTTTTTTTTCCCCTAGGGGTGGACATATGGTTTGGATGGTACACTCCTCAAGGCAAATAGAATATCAGGAATCAAAAACTTCAGAGTACATGTAAGGAAATTTCTTTTGATAAAAGTTCCAACTTTTGCACCAAATGTTCACCGATTGGTGGTGTTTTAATAAATATATCTGCCTATGGAGTATAGGAAATGGGACTTGTTCCTTTGAGAGTGGCAATATGGGGACCTTTTGTGCTTCTCAACTTTGAGACTGAAAATCTGCTTCAGCAAGAATCTCAGAGCAACATTGTCGGGGATGAATGGCTGGGCAGTTCATCAGAGTTACTGAGCACCAGAATAAATGACTCTTCTCTGAAGTTTCTTTGCCGACATGAATATACCATTAATTGCAACTGGAAAGTTTGTAATCTTCACCTTTCTGTTGAAATTAGTGATTTAGGATTTACTTTCTTGCACTTGCTTTTTTCTCAGATGAGATCTCCTTACCAGGCTGGTGTTTTCCCTGTACCCTTCTATTCTGTCTGAGTTGGTTTTTTTGCTTAGTATATACATCGAATCTTGGTGTCTCCTTTGTCAAATTATAAGAAGCCCATTTTAACAAATTCTGTTTAGTTTTATGTGGTTGTTGCTCATGGATTAGTTCTTTGCTTGCAGGTTTTCTGTGACAACTACTTAGATGGGGGATATCACGTACCATATGCTCATAAAGGCCTTGCATCTGGTCTTAAGCTCGAGTCATACTCCAGCATAGTATGCTCTCTACTGGATTCCATTTTATGGCCTTCTGTTTGTTTCTGTCTGTTGTTTTCTATTATCTTTCTGCTCTATAGCTAGTTCAAGATTTTCACTGGTCGTGCTGTCTCTGGATGCTTGTAATTCTCTTAATAAACGTGTTTTTCATGTCAATCTTGAACCAGAGTAATTCTTAATTGTCCGCACCTATGTAAGGTGTCAATGATTTCTATCTGGTATTAACATATGTTTTTCTAAATGCAACTGTAAAGGTATATGAAAAAGTTAGCATCCAAAAATGTGATGGTGATGCCACAGAAAGTGCACCAGACTTCGATCGACTTGGCTCAAAAGCTCTATATGCTTTCATATATCCAAACTTCATGGTTAATAGGTCAGTACTAAGATGTACCATTCCTATTATCATCTTTTTGTTGATAGTCAATTTATACCTGAATACAGATAATGCATTATCTTCTTGTTAGGTATGGACCTTGGATGGACACCAATCTGGTTGTACCATTGGGGCCTCGGAAATGTCAAGTGATATTTGATTACTTTCTTGATACATCTCTTAAGGTAGACTTCCTTCTGATAAGTCATTACGTTGGAATTTATTCAACCACTGATTGTGGAATCCTCTAAATCACACTATCATTACTGCAAAGCCAGAAAATCTAACTATAAACAGTGGCATGCTTGTGTCAAATTGGATGTATTTGGGATATAAAGAGCATCTCAAATTGGGGAAAGATGCATACACAATTTAAAAAGTACACAGATTATTTTGCTTTGAATAGCATTAAAGGATTACTCTGGTGCAAGTTTGCAGTGTAATATAGTCTGGCTCGTTAAATGGAGGGCAGCCATACAACTACTCCTTCAAAGAAAGATATTGATAAGAAACGTGGTCTTAGTTTAGCTGGACATTTTGGTACAGAAGATTTGATCGAGAAATTTGAGTTGTAGGAATTGGCAGCAAGGTACTGGACACTTAGAGAAAATCAGATATATATTGTGGAAAAGAGAGCCAAATATGAATCCGTAAAGTCTTTCAAAGGCACTCTGGGATTTTCACCTATAAGACACAATGGAATCTCTCCACCAATGTAGCAAAACTGCAAGAAGTTTAGTTAACTTCTACTAGCAGAATTTATATAAAGGCTAGCGTATAGAAGTCCTATATCTGCATGAAATTTGTACATTGTGGTTATCTTGCCTAAGGTACACATGCTATTATAGATTTTTTCCCGCTTCAACATCAGACCATAACATTGATTGGAACGGTTTCCAAAGAACTGTCAGGATGTTATAGCCATCAGTAGAAGGTTATTTAACTGTAGGATGAAGAGAAGAAGTTTGAGAATTTCTTAGCGCAACCATTTGTTAGCAGAATTAGATGCTAGTTCTCCGGGTGATTATGTTGGTCGAGCAGACGCTATTACTGAATATCAATTGGTTTACCACCCCCAGAATTTGATGGTCTTCTTGGCATGCTTTTTTTTTTTTTTTCCTTCTTGGTTGGAAATATTAGTGAAGCAACCATGAATTGCCTGATGACTACATAAAGAAAAAATGAGTACGAATCAAACCTGCATGCTGGTTTCTTAGCAATTATATAATTGAACTTGGAACATTACCGGAAGCCATTTCTGGTCACGGTACTTACTTCAAAGTTACACTGGTTATGAGATGGCTTCCTTTCAGGAAGGCTCTATCACCTTACATATGGGCTTCTCAAGTAATCGGATTTTAAACTGATTAGTTGCTGCTGGGATTTTACTAATGCACCTTCATTTCTTCTCAGGATGACCATGATTTTGTAGAAAGAAGCTTAAAAGAGAGTGAGAGAGTTCAGGTACATCCAATTCATATCTAATCAAATAAGAAACCTGTGCTTGTCACATATGTTCGAAGTGATGCGTCCTTTGACCTTTTTTGAGGCAATCATGGATCTGCTAAATTGTACTGTGTGTGTGTTTCTGGTCGGAATTTTGCAGGTGGAAGACATTATATTGTGTGAATCCGTCCAGAGAGGCATTGAGTCGCCGGCATACTGCTGTGGCCGATATGCTCCTACTGTTGAGAAACCCATGCATCATTTTCATTGTTTGCTCTACGAAAATCTTTGCAACTAGAAGCTCTATTTCAGATTGGCGACTGTTATTATCAACAGACCATTTTGAAGTCTCGTGCAGAACATGGAGAAAAAAGCATGCAGTGTAAAAAGTTTAAATGAAATGTTTATGATGATATGGTACAGGCGATGAATCTAATGATCACTGCCAATGTATTTCCATAATTCATGGTCAAGAGAAATATCATTCAAAATTTGAAAGAAGAGATAAGTGCCTTGATTGATGCACCGAATCTCCAAATTCAATGTAATCAAATATTTCAATCCAAATGGACTCTTTAGTAGTGCTAATTAAAATTGGTGACACTCCATCTCCGTAGCTCAACTGATAATTTTTTTTTTTTTTTTTTTAAAAAAAAACTTGGATTAAGGTTCAATTTTCCGAACGTTAATTAAGAAAAATGCCATGTTTACTTGAAAGCAAATAAAAAGAAAAAGACCCCTCACTTAAAAAAAGAAAAGAGAAAAATCCCTGAATGTATTTTTGGGCTAGATTCACAACAATGACTGCATATAGGCATCTCATTAGATTTCTTACCATATACAGCCCTGAATGTGTACGAAAATCCTGCTAATTCCTAGCTAAACCCTTCAATACCTTCCTTCTCTATCTTTCTCTGTCCTTTTTTTTTTTTTTCAAATTTCCTACTATCTACTTGTATGTAAAAGGCTAGCGTAACCATAATTTATTAGTAATTTTATAGTGGTCAAAATCAAAACTATTTTTACTTTCTAGAAAGATAATATAGCATTTTTATCAAACCAGTTAAAGGAAAGCAAATATTCCCAAAAGTATATGAAAATAGAAAACCTCCAAAACCCGATTAAAATTTCCGGATCCAAACCCGAAATTATACCTGCATAAAACAACCCATCAACCCGAGGCCGACCCCCTTACTCCCCATCTGCTCTCTTTTTATTGTTTTGTGGTGGCTCTCTCTTTCTTCTCCTCCTCTCGCTTTCTCTCTCACAGGGCAAAATCTCATCTTCATCTCTCCCTCTCTCTCCGATTCTCTCCGATCCAATCCAATCCAAGCAAAGTCATCACTGTAAGCTTAAACCAATACTCCGTCTCAAAAACCCTAATTTCTCTCCTTTATCCCTCTTTTGTCTCAGATCCCCATGGTTATTGTTTCCCCGATTGAACCTCATCATCGATATCTGCATTAATTCTTTTTTTTTTTTTCAGTTTACTCGTTGCTTATCAGTAGTTTTTTGATTTTGATTTTGATTTTGTTGATTATTTTTATGGGGCTTGGATTTTGACTCTGGTTTGGCATACGGTTGTCTGATTATAAGATTTGTTTTATTTTGTCTTTTTATTAGGTTTCGCTTTTTATAGGAATCGGTTGGTTGTACACTAATTTAGTTGTTATACAGATTTTAATTTCGTCTTGGTGAAGATTGACGATCTCTTCTTGGATTCGAGATTAGTGGATAAGTTTTTAACGGTCTGACTTTGGATTTAGGAAAGTGAAGTGAACTTCAGGTCAGAAACTCGCGACTAGTATGCTTTTTGTGGGATTTTTCAAGTCTTTATTGCCTCTGGTCTCCATAGTGTGGTTTAGCTCATCAATGTGGGCCGAAATTTCCAAATTGTGTATGGCATGAGCACCAAACCGGTGTTGCATGTCAGTAAAATTAATGATCGTCTGAAAACTTTTGCTGTTTACTGCAAGCTTCTTATTCTGATAGCATCCATGGGTTTAAGCATTTGAATTTTGCTGAATGTATTTCAAATTTTATATTCTTTTAGTGAATGACATATGGAATTTAGGTGAATTGCAATTGTTATGGTTATTCTTTTGATTTATGCAAACTTTTGATATGATGCTTTTGTCTAGGCAATCATGAGCGACGAAGGAGAAAGGACCTGTCCTCTCTGTGCTGAGGAAATGGATTTGACAGATCAGCAACTCAAGCCTTGCAAGTGTGGTTATGAGGTTATAATTTGCTCCCTTTCCCCAATTTTTGTTTTACTGGTTTGGAAGCTTTTTGAGATTGTCACATATTTATTACTTATTTTTTTGGATATTCTTTTGATAAGAATTTTCAGTATGTGGTCTGATATGAGTTGCAGAACCACTATGAAGTCAATGTTGTGTAATTGTCGCGGAACATTTCACCCCTACGGCATAGTTTCCTTCACATTCACTATAAAGTCCTCACCTTGTTCTTGAAGTGCTACTACATTATGAGTGGCCTGGTTTTTCCTTCACCTGTTGTTACTGGTATCCGTTGGTGGCATTAATGGATCTTTATATTTGCTTGACTTGTTGCTCTAATCTGTCCATATGGTATCCATAGAGAACAAGTGGCTGTATGGCCTGTGCTTTGTTAAAGTTGCCACCCAACTGATGGATCTGAGGCAGAGAGGCACGAAACTATGATCTTGTATTGCCTTTAATGTGTTCTGTTGAATCCTTAAGTTGAGGGCATGATGGCAACTTTAGAAGTCATGCAGATGCAATTGAGTTTAGGTTGTTTAGGAGGTTTTAATTTACTCTTAATCCTGCCATTGCAAGTTGAAGCTTAGAGGTATTTAACATACAAGCAAACACCTCCATAATTAAGATTGTAAATGCATTGGTTTGTCTTAGACGGGATGTCAAATTTTGGTGGAGACCAATGGATGTCTAGCAATTCTGCTGGTGGGCTATCAGATATTAAGTGAGATTCAAATTAATCAAACTACTGGAATATCCTCGTATTACTTGCTTACTTTTCCTGAAAATAAGACATGAAAGATGTAATGGTGTAAGTTTTTGATATCTTGCCAAGTCGTTTGATTGAAAGGTGTAGTCCCGAACAACCTCTTTCCCTACCCTTACATAAAACATAGTTTAATTGACAAGGAAGACAGAATGCTGTAATGCAAGGAGACAGTTTTTTTTCCTGCTTATTGGATTGGGCTGTCGAACACACACTCTGTTTATAATATTTCATAAATAGTTTCTTAATCATCAAAGTCCTTTTATTTTTCTGATAAGTGATTGCTGTCAACATCTTGATGCTTGGCATTCATCTCTTCAGATCTGTGTCTGGTGCTGGCATCATATAATGGACATGGCTGAGAAGGATGACACAGAAGGTCGGTGTCCAGCATGTCGTACTCCTTATAATAAGGAAAAGATTGTTGGGATGGCAGCAAATTGTGAAAGGTAATTATCTTTACAAATTGAAGTGCTTTGGGAACTCTGCCACATCAAAAAACAATAATCAGCTGCTTTTCTGCTGTTATCATGGTCATTTTGGTTATAGGTTGGTGGCTGAGATGAATATGGAGAAAAAATTCAAAACACAAAAGGGGAAAACTAAAAATTCTGAAGGAAGGAAGCAACTTAGCAGTGTGCGAGTTATCCAAAGGAACCTTGTCTATATTGTGGGATTGCCTCTTAATTTAGCAGATGAGGAAGTATAGCTTCTGTTTCTTATCTCCTCCTCCATCCCATTTTCCCGGTTGTATCTTTACATTGATTGATTGGTGCTGTTGTTCGTGATGCAGCTTCTCCAGCGGAAAGAATATTTTGGTCAGTATGGCAAGGTTATGAAAGTGTCTATCTCTCGTACAGCAGCTGGTACCATTCAACATTTTGCAAATAATACCTGCAGTGTGTAAGTGTATTCTTTCTAAGACCTAAATTTGCTTTTAAGTTTGAGTCTGTTTCTGACTTGTATCCTTAACTGATTATATATGACAGCTGGTTCTTGATATTTTGTTAGGCAAATAATTTATTTTTGTTTTCTTCTTTTACCTAGATATATTACATATTCAAAAGAAGATGAAGCAGTTCGCTGTATTCAGTCAGTACATGGTTTTATATTGGAGGGCAGATCTTTAAGGTGGCTAATTGTTACAATTAAGAAATGTGATCATGCTTTTGATGTGCAAGAGAATAATTTGATGTTCATTGCTGCAGGGCTTGTTTTGGAACCACAAAATATTGTCATGCGTGGCTGCGAAATGTGGTATGGTATTGGGAGGCAACTTCTATTCAACTTTGAGTAGGAATTGTCATTAGGTTTTATGTGTCTTGATGTATCTTTTTCTTTATCATTTCAGTCGTGTATTCCAAGCCTTGTTCTCTGTTTGTACTCTTTTCCATCCAGTGTGTCTCAAAATGGATTGATGTAAATCTTTGAACCTTTGTTTCAGCCTTGCAGCAACCCTGACTGTCTATACTTGCATGAAATTGGTTCACAAGAGGACAGTTTCACAAAAGATGAAATAATATCAGCTTTTACAAGGTAGTTTTCTAGTAGTGGAGTTTCCTTGTCTTTTAGTAAAATGTGCCTGTTTATTTGTGCCCTCATTTATAGCAGATATGGAATTACTTGGCAATTTTTTTTTTGGAGCTGCTTATATGAGGGATATCTTATGATAATGTCTGATAATCTTTAACGATTGCAGTTGATGGGTATTATCTTATACCTTATGTGAAGAGGTTACAAGTTTTGATATTTCATTAATTTTGTCAACCTTGCAAGACCTTGCACTGAAAGAATTTGAACAATTAGAACCTTTTAATACTCATGGTGACCGGCAGGGAAGGAGAGTTTCTGTTTGATACTTTCTATCCTAGGAATAATGGACGTACTTTTCATGGTACTTTAACTGCTAGACTGAAAGAGGCCTGAGCTGTGGTGTGAACATTATGCATGGTTAACATGCCTTTATCTGGTATCTCCTGAAGTGTGCCATAATTATTAGGTCATTTGTATGATGATCATATGAAGGTTCACAACTCAAGATTTTATGTGTCTTGCTCCTGTTTAGTACTTCTCTTACCATCAGTGGGACATCACATTAACTTACATGGTGATTCTAAAGGAGTAGAGTTCAACAAATTACGGGTGCTACAAATAGTTTGCAACGGCGCTCGGGAAATGTCTTACCACCACCGGCAGATGATTACTGCAATAACATTTCTGCTTCCTCGGGCAAACCAATTAGTAAAACTTCTACAAATGTAAGATTTTCTGCTGTCTACAATTTCTGACTTGAGATTTCTGGGGGTATACGGGATTTTGTCATAACAATAGTGTTGCCTTTGTCTTGCAGAATATAAGTAGCAGTACAAAAAGTTCACCACCGAATAGTAGTTCTGGGAGATCTGTTGCTCTTCCGGCTGGAGCCTCATGGTATGCCATGTAACTGATCTGCATTATCCTCTGATTTACATGAGGATGAGGAACCAATAATGGACTTTGTGATTTTGCAGGGGAACACGTGCTTTGAACAATCAGCTGACATCTATTTTACCATCTTCCAATGGACCACAAAAGCAAAAATCTGACGCTTGTAATGGGCCAGTTACGTTCTCTACAGCTCTTGCAAGCTCAAATCACATTCCTCTGTCCCATGCTGAGGTTGGGAAGAAGCTTCCTGCTGAAGAGAATAATAAAACTCAACTGGAAAGCAAGCAGATGTTGGAGCCTCTTAAACAGAATTTAGGTTCAGATTCTCCAACTACCATGTCTGATGTCCCAAGCCGATCTAGTAATCCTACTACTGCAACTACGAGCAGCAAACTATATGGCTTACCTGCATCTAAAGATAAAGATAAACATGTCATTTTGTCTCCTAAAGTCATTAACTCTGACGACACCTCCTCAGAATCCTCTGGATCTGGTTCAGTGAAAGATTTAAAAGACGATATAGATGAAAAAGTTAAGACTTTATCCAGTGATATGTTGTCATTGGCCATTGATGATAAATGTCGTGGGGTAGAACAAATCTACCTAGAACCAAGAGAACCTTTGACTTCTCAGACAACTGGGAATGCAGTGGAATCTAACGGTGATAGTTATCTTCAAAGGAATAAATATTCCGAAACTCCAGGAGTGCAAGTTGCCTCGCATGAAGAAAAAGATGACTTGCTATCTTTTGAAGACCAGAGACTGAAGGATCCTGAAGTTATCAGTGATGCTAGTTACTTACCAAATAGTTCTCATTCTTTACTTTCATCGCTAAACCATAGAGGTTGTTCTCCTCTGAAGAGTGGTCCTTTCAATGGTGATGGTGATCTTCATGTTGTAGATAACAAAGTTGATTCCGTATTGCAGTTGTCTGGTACTCCAGTTTTGTCTAGCGGGTACCCTGAGAATCAGTTCAACAGTTTTGCGTCTTTGGCCAATAATGTTGAACATTCTTATTTTTTTACTAATGCTGAGAAATCTAAGCATATTGGGAGATATGATAGTGAAGTTTTGAGTGCCAGCCACAATGTTGCTTTAGATATGGGGGAGAGCAGCATAATATCAAATATTTTATCGTTGGACTTTGATTCTTGGGATGAATCATCATTAACTTCACCTCAGAATTTGGCCAAGTTTTTGGGTGAAATTGATGGACAAGAAGGCTCCCATGGAGTTGTGAGCCCCTGGAAAGTACAGCAAAGCAATCAGTCGAGGTTCTCCTTTGCAAGAGAGGAGGATCCTATGAATCATGCCGCTGATGGTGAATCATCTCTTGGATATATTGGTCAAGCTTTTAGGCCTCAATATTCCGGCCATGACTTTGTGAATAAAGCAAGCATCCATTTAGATAAGGTTGGCACTCGAAATGGTATGTCATTGGTAAATGCTGAGGAACCTGATATTTTTGCCCGCAGTCATTCTCTTATCACTTCTAGCAAGCTTCCAGGTGAGTTAAAGTTCATCTTGGATTGATACAGTGTGCTTTATTGTGTCATTTGATTGCCGCCTTGACGAAGAAGTTTTAATTCAGAGCATGTCCAGTTGCATGAGGTATAGAAATCCTATACATCGTCATTTAATTGGGCTTGTGTGTAGGATACTTCTGTGGTTAACAAGCTCACTTCTGCTGAGTTTCATGCTATGCTATTTCTTGCTTCTCTGACATCCATTTCTATCAGTTCTGACTTTGTCTGTGTTTCCTCTTTCATTCTGTGTTCATGTCAGAAGGCATTTTTAATCTATTCTATTTTCTTTATTTCTGGTATTTAATTGGAATTTTCACTCTCTTATGATATTATAGTAATGAGAATCTTGTTTAGGAGCTTCAACTGAAGTGTCAGCTCCACTTTGTTTATTTAACTTTTTATTTGTACGTACATTTGTCTGCTGTACTTATTATATCTTTGTTATCAAGTAATGTCTCCTTCACAATTCACATGCCATTCTCGTGTGTTGGCCCCTTAAAACAAAGCAGTGATGAACCGATGAACTTCTGTATAGAAGCCTGGCATCTGACTTGCATAGGAGAATGTTGTTGAGAAAAGGTGATAAAAAAAGGAGGAAAATATTCAACAGTCCGGGTTTTTAGTAGTTTGCTCAGTTGTGCCTCATGTTTATTATAAATTAGAAGCTTTTTTTCCTAGCATTTCTACACATGTATTTAATGTGTGGTTTCTTTTACACCTAGCTTGTGTTTGGTCAGAACTTCTGTTGACCACCTCCTACTACTGTTTGCTTCGAATTTATTGCTCTCCCTCCGCTTGGCTGGTAGTAGTACAAAATGGATGCATGTCTTTGTGTCTGTGTGAATGATAAGCTTGTTATCTTGTTTGTTTTGATAATGCTATGGAATGATGTATGTTTAGTACGACATTAGTCGTCTATCACTTTCTAATCTGTCATGATTTTCCCTCCCATGTTGTTATACTTTTCTCTCTTACCGTCTCTGCTTAAATGTCATCATTCATTGCTAAAATATACAGTTTTTATACTTTCCACAGTTTCAAGATCTCAGGCATCAGCGCCTCCAGGCTTTTCAACACCAAGCAGAGCACCACCCCCAGGTTTTATGTCTCATGAGAGAATCGATCAGACTTGCACCTCATTTTCCGGTGAGTTCATATACTCTCTCCCCTACCCAACCCCCCCCATACACACGCACGCACGCACACAGTAGATACAGCCTCTTTAAGAACGGGCTTACATTTCTTCTTTGGTCACTTCATATACCCCAAGTTATCCCAAGAAAATAAGGGGGGAAAAACTCGATACAGACACATTCATGCTCACCCACTTATCCCAAGAAAGAAATAGCAATTTTTGAGGTTCTTGGCCAAAAAGGTGAAATTTGTCATTCATTTTGTTGGCCAACTATTATGCAGGGCACCCTATGCTTGACACCTCTGCACTCAGAAATCAGTATCAGCCAATGCAGCCTGGAAATGTTATGAGCAATGGGGATATTGAGTTTATGGATCCTGCAATTTTAGCTGTTGGTAAAGGGAGGCTTCCAGACAGCCTTAGTAGCTCTGGCTTAGACATGAGATCAAGTTTTTCTCCTCAATTGAATACCCTTGAAGATAATACAAGGATTCAGTTGTTGATGCAAAGGTCTCTTTCCGCTCATCAGAATCATAGACTTGATGATATGGGAGATGCCTTTTCTTTTGCTGATTCATTTAGAAGTCCTTCAAGGTTAATGGAGCAATCGATGGTGAATAACATATCTCCATATTCACAAGTCAGTCTTCTACAGTCTAGAAATCCTTTGATGTCAAATGGCCACTGGGATGGTTGGAATGATGTTCAGAGTGCAAATAATTTGGGAATGGCTGAACTCCTTAGACCCGAAAGGTTGGGATTTAATAAATTCTACACTGGGTACGAGGATTCCAAGTTACGCATGCCCAGCCAAGGTGATTTATACAACAGAACATATGGAATTTAGTAGAATCAAAGGAACTCTTGGCCTGTGAAGGCCATAATGGTGGAACAAGATCAGATGTGATCCAATGGACAGTGGTCTAGTAATGATACAATAGCTTCCAACTTGCTTGCTTAACAGTGACTTTAAGAGACTGGTTCAGGAACTTTGCGACTTTGTGTTTAGCAAGACGAAGCTGATGTGTGATAGGTCTTACCTGGCTGATTCCGATTGGTAAAGGATGAAACCCAGTCAACAGGGTATCCAGAAACCAATAGGTCAGTATACATGTATATTGTTCTTTTTAGAGCACCAATATTTTGGGGACTGTAAATGTCGATTGATCTGAGTGCACTTGTGTGTGGATGGGTAGGTAGGTTGGTTTGTGCATCTGAGGATGTGTAATTCTTGAATCTCTAAATTATTTTTATCTGGGAAAAAATATCCTTGGATTTGACATTTTGGCATTAATGTTAAATGAACTCTTTAAACTTTTATGTTGGTTACCTATTTAAATGTGTGAGTTTAAAAAGTTAGTGTTGTGTGGATTTCAGCAATGGAATTTGTGCATCTTCTGGTTCTGCTCATGTGCAAAAATCTGAGTTAAGTTGGCCATGTGTTTGAATTTTTTAGTTTAAATTGGTTTTCATGACTATTATGTTTGTATGCAGTTATCTGTTGTCTACCTGATATCATAGGTTGCATAAATTGTTTCTTGTCCTTCTCATGGTATTTATAAATTGCAGATGAAGAAATGCCGAGACTGTGGCTACATGTGAAGGTTGAAAGAGAGGTTTTGCTGGAATATTGCGATTTCAGGTTGTTCTCCTGTACTACTAAGGAGTTCTAGAGTTCTATGTACAATAGCCAAGGAATTTGTGGATAATTTGATGGAGGGGTAAAGTTGACCAGAAATGAAAATAATGCTAATTGGTGAGTTGGTAGTTTTTTTTTTGTTTTGGGGGGGGGGGGGGGGGGGGGGGGGGGGTGGATTAAAGACTGCGAACCATATTGTAAGTACAACTTGCAGCTGATTTTGTTGGAAACTGTTGTGAATTTTATTTTCTTGCTATTCATTTAAAGGTCGAATATGTGACTTTGGTGTTTTGGGAACTTGGTATCTATATATGCATTGATATACTTGTGAATGCATTTTATTAGCCGTTTAAAATCGTATATTTAGAATAAATTCGATGGTCAATGGAAAGTTGGCCTCTCTCTCGGATAATTAGTTTCTCCAGCTCTTGATGGCGTGCATGTTGTTTCTAGCACCCAGTGCATAGGCTTTATCTTGCATTTTGATTGCAAACACTTGAAAGAGTTGCAAGCTAATAAGTTGAAAATGCGTGACAAGGCTACAGGCTTATAGTCGGGCTGGAGTGTTCTTGGTTTCAGGCTGGAAGTTTTAAAGGTCCTGGTGCAGAGTTACTTATTCAGATAGCTGGAGAATTGCTGTGGGTGATCAAGTTAGTTGCACATCTATCAATAAGAAGAAACACGGGAAGTCAATTCCTTCATTGACTCCTGAGCTGGCAGACAAGAGGAAGCAGATCTGCTGTGTGAACTGCGAGATATGTTGAAACTTCTCTTGTAGGTTCGAAGATGATCAAATGTGTTTGAAGTGCAAAAGCATTGCACGCCGCCTATTGGCTACATTGAGTTGGACAGTATAACCAATTGGATCATTGAATACTGGCGAACAATGTAAATGAAAATACTGAAGTCGAAGGTTTTTATACTCGTAAAAATATACACGAGACTTCTAAAAGGTTTACTGGTGTATTGGATTTGAAATTCATAAATTTCGTCCTTAAAAAGCAAAAAAAAAAAAAAAAAGGGAAATTTGCCAAATTGACTTCTAACATTTTCACAAAAAAAATTTTTAGTTCCTAAAATTTAAAATCAATCAGAATAATTCCTAACATATAAATTATGAGCCAGTTTAGTCTTAATGCTCGTATTTATTCTTTTTTCTGGCTAAAAATAGTACACCGGCATAATTTCAAGGGTAAAATCGAAAATATTCGTTAATCCATAATTTTCCACCATTTTCTTTCTTTCTGATGGCTTTCGCCATTTTGCAGCATAGAAGAGGGGATTATGATTGTTCGCATCCCCAAGGTAAGGCAAAATTGGGTTCTTAGTCATCATTGCTTTAGCAGCGTCCACATCTGCAGCTAAGGCCGCATGATGAAGAGTAGTTCGGCCAAGTTGGTCTGCGGCTTCAAGCTGCTCCTTAGCTAGCTCTTTCACAAGCTTCTGCACAAACTTTGACCGGCCACAACTAGCTGCCACATGAAGGGTTGTCATGCGAAGGTTGGAGATTTTTGCTATCTTTGCATTTTGATTGGAACGAAATTGGCAACTAGCTTCTTTCCAATCTCCTTCCATTGATGCTCGGTAGAGTTTTGGGAGTTTGGTTGTTTCAGCTTTATCAATTTGCTGACCCCCTTCTCTTGCTACTTCGCGGACAAATCCCAATGTCTCGGGATTTAAACAACAAGAAGAATGGAAACTGCAGTTGGAATTCAAGAATAAACAAGAAGAAATTATGAAGTAGCAGTAGGCAGAGAAGCAATTGAAAAAGCGGTGGAATTGTTTGAGGGATGCAAAATTATGGATTAACGAATGTTTTCAATTTTGCTCTTGAAATTATGCCGGTGTGCTATTTTTAGCCTGAAAAAAAGAGCAAATACGAGCATTAGGATCAAACTGGCTTATAATTTATATGTTAGGAACTATTCTGACTGATTTTAAATGTTAGGAACTAAAAATGTTTTTTGTGAAAATATTAGGGACCAATTTGACAAATTTCCCAAAAATATAATTCACTTGGCATTCATTGCGAAAGCAGACGGGGACCAATTCTTGGGCCTGGCCTGTGATGGCATTTGGGTATTGGTCCTACACTGTGAAGGTGCGCTTTGGCGCTTAGGTCGTTACGAGTTTAGGCCTGAACCAGAGCCTTTTTGTATGCGACTGATGCGAGTTTGTTTGATCAGTGCAAGCGGCCTAGTTGGTGCGTTGGTAGAGAGGACACAAAAGACGCAGAAGTGATTCGAACCTATACATCCAGAGCTGCTGAATTGCTCAACAACAGTGGACCAAACTGTAGGGGCTTTCCAAATTGAAAGGCTTGTGTTTAGATAGAAAATTATTTAAAATATTATTCAAAATAATTAATGTAGTACTTTTTATAATATGTTATATGTTAGATAAAGTGGTAATTTGAATTATAAAAAGGTGATTAAAAATTATATGTTTGTGACGTAAGTAAAATAATTATATCTGAAATAATTTTGAAACACGCCTAGTGTTATTTTATTCTTTTTCACTCAGAAATAACACAATGAAAAAAGTGGGTGATATCTTCTCTTTTTATTTCTTTTTTTTTGGGTCTTAAGTAGATTTTTTTATTATATCCATGCAATTTAGCCAACGTTTGCAGATCCATTAAGAGAATTCAAAAAAAAAAAAAAAAAGAAGTTTCCTACATGGAACATGCTTAAGAGTTGTGATACTTGTACCATGTGCTTAAAGACTTGTACAGTAGTTTTTGTTGATCTGCAAGATAACTTTTGCAAGGTTGGTTGTGACTACAAAATGAGCAAGGATGAGTATCAGCTTATCACAAATGCCTTTTTCTGACGTTGGTTATTACTCCAATATTAGCAAGGATGAGCATGTTACCAATGCCGCTACTACTTCTCCCATTGCCACTGATTTATGAACATTAGAGAAACCAAGGAAAGAAAAATGAAAGACAACGAAATAGGGGAGAGCTGAATTCGAAGTGTTATTATGCCACACAATTCTTGGTGTCATGAGAAATTGTGTAGTGAAGCCTCCAAGTTACATACACGATACGTGCATGGTGGTTCCCTTTGTGGCGGCTCTTTTCCTCAGCTTGGATGTCATAATATCTAACAAGAAGCGGATGAAGAGATTCTTAGTTCCCGCTTTAAGAAAAAGGATTCCTCGAAAGATATCAAGCTGTCAAGTAGTGGAGGAACCTTGGGAGGATGCATGAAAAGATTGCACAGAGTATTTACTCCTGTTAGTAAATAGTAAAAGTGGTAATGCTTTTATCATTGCTTATATTCCAGTGGGTGCACTTTGGTCTCCTTAAAAGAGATCACCACTGCCCTCTAGTCTGCACAACAGCCATAAGACACACTGGTTTAAAATGGGTCCTTTCTTTTTTTTTTTGTGGACCGGAATGCTTCTTTACACAATCAATCAATACCATGCGCATGAGTAAATATTTTTTACCTTCTGGATGCATAAAAAAGCATTCGTTTAAATCATATATTAAGTATGTGCTCTCCTCTTTAGTCTTTAATTAGTCTTTCTGTAGATTTACTATTCCCGAGCGTAGGAGACAAATTTGGAACGCTCAAGTTTCCCTACCATTTGGTTGTCTGATTCAGTGCCATAAATACAAAATGTTTTCTTGTTTCTTGGAAGATCGTAGAAAGATCTAAGAGAGCCCCACGAAGCAAAAAGTCCACCTAATCTGAGCATCAAACCTAACAAAATCAAACAAAAAAAAGCAGGAGAGGGACCAGACGTATGATTAATGTGTGAACGAACAGTCAGTCAGTGCTTAAATTCCAGCAGATGGGCTTGGGCCTACCACGTTTCAATCGATATCTAAAGGCACCGATTCAACAGTAGTATTGTCACTGGAGGAAAGAGATTTTTCATGGGACAGTAAAAGAGGTTTGGAGGCGAAGGACAGGGAAACCTTTGAAACCTTGGCGGAAAAAGTGAAAATGGCAGAGGAGGAGGAGGGTATTACAGTGGAATGCACATTGCACATTAAAGCTAAAATCCAAAGCTGGAATCCAATCCAGGCCAATAAGAGCACTAGGCTGTGGTACCACGGGATAACAACCCCAGCAGACCCTCCATCCACACGACACAGGCCAGCAAATTATGTACATTTGCCAACTTGTCTATATCGATTTGTACTCCTCCTAAAACAATAACCCGGAAAATGATCCTTCACCTAGCTGCATGCATATCGTGCAATATCAGGATGATTTACTTAAAAAGGTTGTCATAAATGATCAAAGGATTTTCCGTTATAACTTTTCGTGTTATACTTACTGTCTGTCTATCTGATTTGTGTTCTATGCAATAATAAGCCAAGTATCCATTCAAGTTTTAATATCTCTTTCTTGCCAGAACATTCATCCTCTATATATATATAGTTCTTACGTTGTTTGTTTGTGTATGCAAAATTAATCCGAAATCATAGCCTCTTTCATATATAAACAAACATAACATCGGATATCACTACCATGTAAGAATTTCTCAATGCAACTGTCATGATGCACCCTTCCTCGTACTTGAAAGGTTAATCAATCAAATTAAACTGAATTAGAGAGAGCACGTAATAGAGAGAGGAAGGAGCCTAGTCCCTCCTTTTCCCCTCAGAATAAGTCACAAAAAACAAGAAAATTTCAAATGGATGCTGGAGTATTCAAGTCTTGCTACAAGTGGCAAATTAATCCATGCGGGAAATTGTATTTAACAATTCCTTTCCAGGGCCAGGGCCAGGCGCCTGGTCCACTTATCTCTAACCACAGGAGCTTAGACTTGGAGGTACAAACAAATTAATAATAATGTATTCAAAAAGATTTTGCGTGTCTCAATTCTCTGCATCTTCCGAAAGAAAGAGAGCCGAAATCGCAGGGTTGAGCACGAGTCTACTACGCTCTACAGTGCACGTGACTCACGTTTACCGACACAAGTAGCAGTGCCAAGTTTTTACCAGTTCCCAGCTCCGCTCCAAAAAGCCACAAATTACAGCAGTGTTCTGCAAGATTTTCTTTTGTAAATAGTTGCCAGCCCAAGAGTAAATACTTGCCTCTACTTTTTACTCCTGGTAAGACCATAAAGTGAAGGGAGACTACCTTTCTTGAAGTTTGATTTATATTTTTTTAGGGAGTTCAATTTTGGGAGGTTCGATTTATATTTACTCATGGCGTGTACTTTTAGAATTTTAATGCAATTATATATGATTGTCGTATTTATGACATAATTTACTATATAAGTAAGTTTCTTCTTATACGCGTAAAATATATATATATATATATATATATATATAACTGCGCATACTGTAAATTTTGAAGGAAATACGATCGCCTTACCAACCATAACCTACCCAATCCCCTTTAGTAATATTATTATTATTGACATCTTGCTCTTTTCTTTTTTTCCAAGCTCGTAAAGAAGATTCAAGAAATTCCTTGCGACCCTTGCCCTTGTGAGATATACGAGCTGCATGAACTTCACGTTCTACCCATCCGCCGGTCGCTCTCATCCAGACTCTACGCAATGAACTGCAAACGACTGGTGCCTTTGACACCACATTAACATTAATCCACTGGTTGCTTAGTGTTTTATATTAGACACAAAGGACTAAACTATGCAGGGAACTATGTTTATAGAAGATTTATGTTAGTAATATAAGAATAAAATAAGTAGACCCAAATTTTCATGCGTTGTATCATTGTGCTTGTTAATCCCCTTTTTTTTTTTTTTTTTTAAATTCATAAGCATATGAAATTTAGATTACCGTGTATGCTACTGGAACCAATTCATATGTTAACCGGCTATACAAATTTGGGTTATGGAATACAATTTTATTGAATCACGCTACATGTAATAGTTAGGGTAAGCAAAATTACTAATGCACATGTTACCCGGTCCATGAACACCCCTAATGCGAGCTATTATTCATTATTAATGAATAACTGGTCAAAGAGATGTAATGTCCATGACAATGTTCGATATTTTGCAGAAATAAAGAAGACATTAATGAGGAGGTGACCACAGCAATTTTTATGTCCCATGGTGTAGGAACTTTTCTAGAAACTCGTGTACTTTTGTACTATTACAGAAAGGGAAAGAGTGCATATTATTACACGGAAATTTTTTTTTTTTTTTAATTATTTAGCGGAGTGTGCAATTTAATACCTTAGGCAAAAGGCAATTGTATTGGACTTGGGATATTGCCCTATTGGCACGTCACGCATTTTTTTTTCAACTCCAGTAAATGACTTTTCGTTGAATTAATTAAATCTAATCCCAGATTGAACTCCAAAAGCCGACAACTCTTGGAGCCAACCAGGGACTTAACTACCCAACCAAACCCCACCCCAGAAACGATGTGGGATAACTAGCCTAAAGGGGGGAACCCTGCTACTAAGTGGGATACTACCACCCAAGAATCCAATCCCAGGAGCCAGTTGTCTTTTTTCAACTCCAGTAAATGACTTTTCGTTGAATTAATTAAATCTAATCCCAGATTGAACTTCAAAAACCAGAATTTGGTATATTTATAGGTATAAAAAGGCAGGACCAATTATACAGCAACAGCTAATTGGCACGTCACGCATTTACCCGACAGAATTTGGTATATTTATAGGTACAAAAAGGCAGGACCAATTATACAGCAACAGCTAATTGGCTGAAAATTCTTTCAACAAATGCTTTCCAAAAGTCAAATTCCCCTCCCACCCCAACCCCAGCCGAAGTTGTCGAATGCAAACACGAAGAGAATTGTAAGATGGGAAACTGGCCGTTGATAGTAATAAAAAGAGGAGAAGCATTTTAGCCCATTGAACAATGGACTGTAGCATCAGATTTTCCTGAATACCTTTCGATTTCAATTTTCCTCGTGCTAAAAGACCATAATGTGAAAAAAAGAAGTAAGAAGAAAGAGTTGACAACATACACGACACCCCCTTCACCAGGTACTAAGTAGGTTTGCACAAATTGGTAATCATACGGTTGTTGGAATTAAATGAGGTTTGCACAAAAGATACACGACACCCCCTTCACCAGGTACTAAGTAGGTTTTTTTTTTTTTTTGAAGGAAAGGAGGTGGTAAGTAGGTTTGAGAACAAAAGCTTGCTTCTCAAAGTATCATAACACACACACACTCTTGTTAATTCTAGTGATAAACTGGTGTGCTAGTACTACATGTTTGTTTGTTTGTTTGTTTATTCATGACTTTCTTTCTTTCTTTCTTGGAGTATGAATATTTTTTTTTTTTTTTTTTTGGTTTACAGCCATTCAGATTTTTTACATACATAATAACCTAAAACTAGAAAGAGCAAATAATTGGAGCAGAATTTGGAGGGAAGTAGTGCTTGAAGATGTCATAATAGTTACTCTTCTGTCCTATTTTGATAGTTCTAGTTTTTCTTTCATACATTTTAAGAAAAAGTAGTTAATTTTGTTGGAAAAACAAATTTAGGTTGCTATTTTTCTATAATACCCTTACATTAAATAGAGTACAATTTTATATTAATTATTCATGAAAACTTGAATTAATGGTTTATGGAAACTTAAATTGACGGTCAAGAAAGAATCAATCCTTATTTTACAATATTTCATATTAAATCTAAATGTATTATGTGGGATAGGTTAACAATCTATATTAAATAAGGTAGTTTATACTAATAACAACCTACATTGAATAAAGATATTTTAGCAAAATTAAAACATAACTACATTTTTCAATTTTTTTTTTGTCGAGGAGGGAGAGGGCCAGGCGAGTGCGTAGATTTTTTTAAGCAATGCCACATTTAATTGTGACAAATTGATGGGAGGCAAGGTTTGAACCCTTGTCTCCCACCCCACTAAGCCTTAATTCATTGGTGGTGGCTACCAGTCTTGGGCTGGTGGTTCTATATTTTTCAATTGGAAAGTGGACTACAATTTGAAATAGATGAAAAAGAAAAATAGGACTATCAAAATGGAACGGAGGGAGTATTTAATGATAACGTTTGCATTAGTTGCGTGATTATGGTACTACTACTATTTTATTTATCTTCCCAGCTACGCAGCATCAGTTAGTAGTAGTGACTAGTAGTATTACTGACTGACTTACCGCCTAAGGTATTGATGAATTATTAAAAGCTCTAATGAGAACTATTGACGTGAGGACGTACCAAAAGGTCCAATTTAACTCATAATAATAATAATAATAATGTCATCACATAGCTACTTAAGCTGGGCCAATACAATAATATATTCCAAAAATGATAAGTGTGGCATACTGAATCAAAGAGACGAGTGAGTACGAGACACTCACACTCACACTCACACTCGTCTCTTTTTACAGGACATGGTGTTTTGATGATTTGACAAAATAGCCCTGTACGATGATCGTCTGTCTGTGGTCCTAAAAATTTGGACCAAACTGAAAATCATTTTATTCAGGATGGGATGGGTGTGTTGGAACTTTTGCGTCCATGGGTAACTCTCATTTTGCCAGGGACTGTAAAATAGATGTCTTCCTCCTCAAATCACAATTTAATGATATCAGAGATTTCGATACAGGATAGGTATCATGAATATCGCAACTACAAAACTTAGCTGACCAGTAAGTAGAATGGTGAATCAAGACGTCAAAGAATTTCTGCTACCCAAAAAAAAATAAAAAAGCATTAGAACAAAAAGCAAGAAAAAGCACAAGTGTTGTGTAGTCTTGTTGATTAAAGATCGAATGAGGCAGCATCTTTTCCCCATGAAACTAGAACACTGTATGTGTGAAACAAGTCAGTCACACCATCTATATTGTCTAATTCGAAGTCATACAAATGAATGCACGCACGGTCTCTGTTAGGTCTGCCTATTCACAAATATTATGCTCAGGTCAGGGAGGCAGATTTATGTAGGCGGCCATTGTGGCCCGAGCTGGAAACGGCATTGACTATTGTTAGCAGATGACACCGGGTATGAAGCAAAGCATAGACCGACAGCCGAGGAGTTAGGAGCCTTTGATGAAGGAGAGGAAGCGTTGGAAGCCGAAGATGAGAATCCTGATGATGCTGCAGTTGAAAAAACTGTCACTGGGGTAGCACTTAACTGACTTTGCATTTGCCACGCCCATTTTTGGGGTCCCTGTGAAGAACCAACTTCGAACCTATTCTCAATTACTCTTTCCTGCCAAATCACTTGTAACTGTTATATTGCTGATCGATTCAAAGCAGGTTGGTTCATAAACCACAGATAAAAAAAAAACAAATATCACGGGAAAAATTAATCAGCTCCACAGTCTATTAACTGTCTCTGCAATCAGTACACAACTAGCTAAAATGGTGCATGCTTTTTGAGGTTAATATGCACGATAAGAAGAGTATGGTATGCACTTCATAGCAAACTCCAGTTGTTTCATACTGCAAAGTTTCCAGAACTAAATACTAGTGTCACTACTCCACTTGCAAGACTTTATTCTGTTATTACTGAATTAATTGCTGACCACTTGATTAATCATCAAAATAAACAGAATCACTCTTTTAAGTGTTATCAGGCTAATACTCAATTAATATATTTTTTTTTTTTTGGCAATATACAAAACATAAATTGATGTGATTATGGTCAGATATCAGGGAAAAGAATCTCAGAGAGCATTTAATGAGCAAAATCAAAAGAATTAACTGAAGCAGAAGATATACAATACAAAAAGAATTCAGAATCCTACCTTGTAGTTGGGCATAGAGTTGGAATATACACCAGTCCATAATTGAGGGCGCTCTGGTGTCAATGGTAGTCCTTTAAGCGGTGGACTGTTTACGGTTGTACTAGAGATGTCAATCTGGGGTTAAGCAAAACAAAAGAGATTAATAAGATCCGTACAGGAATTAATACATAAGTGAAAATTGAAGCAAGTTGTTTCCAGATAATATTGGATGGGACCAAAATGCTTGACTACCAAGTTCTCCTAGCATCATATAGAATGATGCAGCAAAATTAAGGAAGACATTACTCTGAAGAGTTATGAGTTCGAGTAGCATGGCAAATTATAACCATGCTTTTCAATACCTTCGATATCCTTGCCTTTTGGACATCGTAAGGATGGTAATGTACATCCCTTGAACTCCCATTTTCCTTTCCAGAAGAAGTTGAAATCCCCAAATTCAGATCAAGATCATGGTGGCTTCCTGCAATGGTACCATCGATAAGTTGATGACTCAGCTCATCATCTCGTTAAATGAAACTGCTCATAGCAAGCATATTCTAGATGACCATGAACATAATTTCAAAAAATGAAAGAATCGTTGAGTCCACCTTCGTTCTGGGAATGAGGTTGCACCATATTAGAAGGCATTTCAGGTTCATAGGTACTCGGCTCGAAGTTGGTAACAGCTTCCCTTCCGTTACATTTGATAGCTGCCTTGTCATAAGCCCTAATTTCCAGAAAATCAAAAGGGAGACACACGAGTTGGATGATACCCTATTGAGCTTGAGAATGCAGGGTAAATAATTCAGTATCAGGGAGAAGGTAATTCATGATCATTAGGACCTTGCAGCTTCAATTTCACTGTCGAATAACCCAAGATATATATACCTGCAAAGCAATCATTGCAATCCCAGCTATAAATTTCAGGGTTCCCAGCGATTTTTTTTTTTTTAAATTAGTATTCAGTGATCAACATATACTGTTTCCAATTCCACACCAATAAACAGACTCTAAAATGGTAAGCCTAACTTCTAGCACAAAGGATAAGCAATAAAATTCAACTTAAAAGAAGAACGAAATAGTTGCTCACTTTTTGCCAAGGAACTGTCCCATTCGAGCTTCCCATCTCCCGCACTTGTGCAGTGTCACTCCTCTGTATTTCGAGCTCCCCCTCGAGAAACCAGTACTCTGTCTTCGGAGTATATGGACAAATTCCTCTTTAGTCAGATTCTTCATCTGCATTAGTTAAATGCGAAAGGAATCATGACCCTCACAAGATCAAACACCATGTCCAGGAATGTAGATGACAGATTAACCTTGCTCAACTTCCATTAGACCAACTTTTAACAGTTCCTAATAGAAACATCGGAAAGACAATTAACCTTAGTTAGCTAACCTGTTTCATATCTTCCTCGTAATCACAGATAGTAAAATTGATATCCGCATCAATGCCCCGAAACTTAATGGCAGCTCTATCGTACGCCCTGACACCATAAAATTAGGCCATCAATAAATGTAAGCTTCAATTATAACAGAAAGAAGTGGTCAATAATTATCATATGCTGTAAGACTAAATTTACCTAGCCGCGGCATGAGCAGTGTCAAATCCACCTAAGACAATCGAAAACCCAAAACCAAAACTCATTAATACTCGCTAAATTAGCATAAGCTTACACACAACTTTTTCATCCCAAGGAGTAAGAAAAACAGAAAAATGACAAAAATCAACCACATGATCAAAATAATTAGCCATACCCAAATATACTTGCTTCCCACAGTCCCTGCACCCAAAAAAAAAAAAAAAAAGAATTAAGTACGTAAATAATCAGGTTGAAACTATTTCAGCAGCGGTAGAAATGATAATAATTGCATCGAATTGGGCATAAACCAAGAAAAATCAATAGATGACAACTAACCAAATATGAGATTCCCATCTTCCAGTTCTTCTGTAAAAAGTAACTCCTCTGTACTGTGAGCTTCTAGACCTCGGCCCTCTTCTACTCTTCTTCACTTGCTGCTGCTGTTGTTGTGGCGGTTGCTTTTGTTGGTGACTAAAAGAAAGATCCGCCCAATTACCGGCATTACTTCTGGCCCGATCGGGAGCTCTGCCCGGCCCGAGCTCAGCCACCGGGAACAGGTTCTTGGTGACGAAATCAGGCTGATGAGCGGCAGTCATCCGGCCACCAAAGACCACCTGATTCTCGTCCTCACCTTCAACTTCCTCGCCTCGATTGGCCCCGTTGACTTTGAGGATGTCGAAGTTGAAGGTGAGGAGGTCGGAGGAGGAGTTGGCGCCGGCACGCGCAGAGCACGTGTCGTCGTCAACGGTGGTGGCATTGCTAGAAGCCTCAGCAGCTTCAGCATTCACTACAGATGAATCGGATGTCTCCTCGGCCGATTCATACTCTCCCATACCTTCTTCAAATATGCCTGTCTCCTCATCATTTACTACACTCAAGTTTAGATCCAACATATTCTTCTTTCTTCACTATCAAGATATGTAACTGTATTACTAATTGTACTAATTCTTAAACTAAACCCAGAAAATTTCCACAACTGGGACGGATCAGAGAAGTAATTGTTGTAGAAAAAGACAAAAAATTATTAAGAGCTGATCAGAACTAAAGAATGATCATTGAAAGTTCAACTTTGAATAAAACCCAGTTTCACTTTCACCCCACTTACTTGTTTTCCCCCCACCTTAGGCTTTCATAGATATATAGAAGGAAAAAAAAGAGACTAAAGGCCTATACATACTGTTTGTTGGAGGAAAGTAAAGAATTGTTGGAAATGGGGAGAAGAATCGGAAGCAGCTGAGGCTATATATAAGGAAGAGAAAGAGGAGGAGGAGGAGAAGGAGGGCAGTAGAAACGTGACGAGAAATATAAAATTTGTTGAGAAGAGCAGAGAAAGGTTGCAGTTGCAGCTGCCTCTCCTCTGCTGCTACTTGTCTTCTTTCTTCTTCTTCTCCTCTTCCGTTACTTTAATTGGAGTTTTCTTTTATTAATTTGTTTTTTCTCCTCAAATTTTTTTCCAAAGGCTGTGGTCGTAGGAGAACCGGTGGAGCCGGTAATGGGTGCTTGTTCTGTATAATTTATTTGTGGTTTATTTTACATTTTTTGGGGAGAGAGAGGGGCGGGGGGGGGGGGGGTGGTGGTGGTGTTTTTCGCAATTGATTTGGTCTCATGGATGGGAGCATGAACGTCCAACCATCACCTAATTCACCCTTGCTCTCTGTGCAGTGCAACTTAGTACTACTACTACAAATTTTTTTTAAGGTCTCGTATTTTTACCATACACTCCTGCTACTTTATCTTTTACCTAGATAAAATTATTAAAACTTGAAAAATTCATCCAAGCATTTTAATAGTAGAACTTTATAGTTTAAGAATTAATTTCGGGGAAATCATTGTGCGGTTTAATGAATTATTAGTGTTTGAAAGCGTAGAAATACTAAAATCTATGGCAAAAGTTGGAATAGCTTAATTAAATTTTGAAGTGTTATTCCCTAAAAAAAAAAAAAAAGTTTGAAGCGTTATCAGATCAATTTGATTTTCTGCGTGACACTTCTGTGAACTTTAAAATAAAGTTAAAAAAGTAATGCCGTTTAAATCTTGCCTTTTTTTCCCTTTTCTTTTCTTGTTGAAAATTGGCAAGTGAGATTGGAGTAATAATTAAGACTATTGGAATCAATAGCTCTTTATATCAAAAAGTTGAATAGTTCTGACTAGGGTTGCGCATGAGTCAAGCCGATTGCGAGCAGTTCGAATCAAAACTCGACTTGAACTTGGTTAACATCGAATTTGAGTTCAAAAATACTAAATTCAGTGACTTGCGAACCAACTTGATTATATATATATTTTTTTTATTTTAATAGTGAAATTACATATATATCTCTAATATTTTATTATTCGTTAAGAAAAATAATTATTTTATTTTTTTAAGCTTGAACTTGAATTTTACATTAAGAGTTCGTCGATCTCGAGTTCAAACTTGAATTTGATAAAATTAAGTCGAGACTCGACTCAATTAGGCTAAAACTCGACTCGATTCGACTCGTTTGCGACCCTTATTTTGACTTGTGAATAAGTTTGCAAGACACTTACTAGATCCAAAAAAAAAATTTAAAGCGTCATTCCTTCAAAAAAATTTTGAAGCATTATTAGATCAATTTGATTTTCTGCGTGACACTCCTGTCAACTTTAAAATAAAATTAAAAAAGTAACGTTGTTTAAATCTTTTCTTTTGTTTCCCTTTTCTTTTCTTGTTGAAAATTGGCAAGTGAGATTGAAGTAGTAATTAAGACTATTGGAATCAACAGCCTTTTATATCAAATAGTTGTATGTTCAAACTAGAGCTGCATACAAGTCGAATCGATCGTGAATAGGGCTGCAAATGAATTGAACCGCTCGTGGGCAACTCGAATCCGAGCTCGACGCAAACTCGGTCAACATTGAGTTCGACTTGAGCTCGAGCTGACCAAGTCAAACTCGAGCTCAAAGTCAATTCGTTAGTTCACGAACCGACGTGATTATATATATATATTTTTTATTTTAATAGTAAAATTACATATATATTTCTAATATTTTATTATTTTTTAAGAAAATTTATTATTTTATTTATTCTTAAAAAATAAATTTTTTATTTTTTATGCTTGAACTAAAGTTTGAGTCCAACTATATATTGAGCGTTCGAGTTCGAATTTCATAAAACTAAATTGAGACTCGACTCGAGTAGGTCAAAGTTCGACTTGGTTCGGCTCGTTTATATTCCTAATCGAAGGCAGTTCGAGTCAAAACTCGATTCGAACTCGAATTGAGTTCGAGTTTGAATTCAAAGATACTAAGTTCATTAGATTGCGAGCTGACTCGATTATATATATATAATTTTTATTTTAATAGTAAAATTACATATATATCCCTAATATTTTATTATTTGTTAAGAAAAAATATTATTTTATTTAGCTCGAGCTCGATCTTTGCGTTCAGAGCCCGTCAATTTCGAGCTAAACCCGAGTTTGATAAAACTAAGCCGAGACTCGACTCAATTAGATTAAATTTGATTCGATTCGTTTGCAGCTCTAGTTTTGACTTGTGAATAAGTTTGTTACGATCAAATTACAAATTCGTGAATCAACATTATTGACCATCTTGACATATTACCTCCACAAGCCAAGAAAAAACTTTTGGGAGACAAAAAAAAAAAAAAAAAAAACCTTTTGGGAGACAGGCCAGACTCTTACTTTCAATTCTGACATCCACAAAAAAAAAAAGAAGTCCAAAATATCCTAGGCCTAGATGAAAAATAGAAATTTATTTTATATATTTCATTGTTTTAAGGGCTTGTGAAAAATAGAAATTTATGCTATATATTTCATTGTTTGAAGTGCTTTACTAATAGATACTCATTAATATGTTTAAATCACATTTAATTTACCACGTGAATACACACTAATAATTATTACTCATTGTTATGTTTGTATGTATTCTTTAATTAAGCATACATTTTCAAAAATTTAACAACTAATCTACATTTTAACGAAATACCCATTGGACATTCATTAGGCAAACTCTTAATTTAAAACAAAAAAAGGAGTTACTCATGCTATTAGAAAAAAAAAAATGATCTTTTGTACTTCTTCCTACATACGTTAGAAGAAAAGAGATCCTTGACACACTTTTAACTTCTCCTATCTCATTAATCCAAGGTCCCCCACTGTAGTTTAGGGTTGATACATTCATTTCCCTTGGGCGGAGGTTGGAAATTGGAGAGGATAGAAGATGTAATTTCAATTTTCAACGCAAGAGAGAAGCGACAGCATCATTAAAAACAGAAGGCTATAAGCATTTAGAGAAATAGGGTGCAAAATGGACAGCTAATGGCTTTCTTGATGTAGTAAGCTCCGCTAATTAAAGGAGGAGATTAAGGACTCAAACCAAACACACTCCAAAATTTGTAGCAATTAATAATGCAGTGTTGGTTGCATACTTTTTATGTACACAAGTGGGTTACAGTGCCACAAATAGTTCCATGATGGTAACGATATGCTGTATATATATTTTTGGGTGCAAATGTGGCATAAATTTCAGATGCTTGAGCATTCTCTATATTTAATAGTGTTGTAATTACAACTTACTCGGTCGTTTTCAGATAAATTATGTAAGGAAAAGGAAAAGGAAAAGGAAGAGGCTGCTGATAATTATTTACTGTTAAATGGTGCTGCCTAATATTCTCCAAAATGTGGATCAAAACGGAGCAATCCTTCTGTCTGAGATTTCACGGTAGATAACTGATCAATGTGGCGAGGAAAGTACGTCCATTGATCCGTCTAATCAACTTTTTGGGAGCAAGAAATCAGTCAAAAAAAATTTTTAATTGATAACGCATAGTATTAATCTCATGTCATAATAATTACTTCTTCTGTTCATTTTGCTGCTGAGTGCTGGCAACTTCATTCCTTGAGCAAGTTACACCTGTCCATTCCACTAAATTAATTAATTCACAGAGTATAAGACCATGTGGCTAATTGAGAAACACGTCGGGCGTCCTAAATGTTTGGCCCTCTTTGGAATAACGCAAAAAAAAAAAAATTTTTTTTATGGAATCCAAGGAACAGTAAAATTTGTATAGATTTTTTTCTCATTTTCCTTTTTTTTTTTCTTCCCTTCTCTCAAGTGAGTAGTGGTATTGTATTTCTTTTCTTGAAAAGGTTGAGCTACAGATCTAATAATCTTACTTAGGATGACATAACTTTGTCTGGATTGTAGGTTTTTTTTTTTTTTATTGATAAAGCAACCATAGCCGTTATTCAAGAATGCGCACCAGATAAATTCCATACCATGCAATAATCCATCTGAATTGTAATTTTTTAAAAAAATTATATTTTCGTGAACACATTTTTCAATTATCTTTCTACCTCACATATATTAAATCGTTACTCAAAAAAATAGCAATCCAAACGGGTTCTTATATTCTGACGTCGAATCTAGAGGGATCAATAGGTGGAAAAATCAAAGCTTACTTGCCAAAAACTATGTAGTATTTTATTGTTGAAAAAGCCACTTGACGAGGTGGAAGACGGTGGATGTATATGTACAGTGGTTGGTACGTAGCAGCGTGTGTATAATTTTGTGTTGTGTGTGTACGGTTGCCATCTAGAAATCTCAATCAAAACGTAGGACCATTACCTTCGGGGACCTTCCACTTTTAGGACTGAACAGTATAGTATAAGTTAAGATCACCGGCAACACAATTAAAGATCATATTGATGGATATGGAGGTGAGATCAGATGGCTATCGTAAAGGTTATCTTACCCGCCAAAATAGGGACAGTAAATACCATAAAGGACCCCCAACTAAACCACTGAAGCTTTATATATATATATATAAAATTCACAAAAAATTATTCTAAATTTGTACAAGAAGAGGGTTGTGCAACCGTTTGTGTTGTGCCCCATTTCCGTTGATTTGCTTAGATTAGATCCACATGACAATAGTTCATTAATTCCCATTCTTTTCAAGAAACCATTTTTAGCTGGACAAATTTGGTACCCTCTTGGAAACAATTCAAAATCTAAACTAAACTGCTACTTAATTTAATTGTCACTTCACAGAAGTACTTACGAATTGTACAAGAAGAAAACGATGAATTATTGTGTACATGTACTTACGAAACAAAATCACACCAATAAGCCCAATGTTGAATAGAATTGAGACAACGCCCAATATAATAGAATTGATCAGGACACTAGCTAAAACCATGCAAAAATACGTGTGAAAATTTTGGTTTCGTCGTACGTACATCCATTGTACGCAATAATGTAATTTGAAGTTTTACCTTCTTTTTTTTTTTGGGTAAAAATAAAAATCGATAAAATGATCTATAAATCTCAAGTTCATATAAATTGACGCCCCATAATTTATCTTACCTCAAGCGATCCACCTGCATAAAAGGAAAAAGAAACAATTACTACAAAATCGAGAGTGTGACGGGACTTTTTATCATGGAATGGCACCTTGCTGGACAAGCAGTATGGGGTGGAATTATGGCTGGAGTTGGTTGCATTTGCATATAGTTCATTAAGCACGAGTCAGAAGCAGCTCCACCGCGCTAGCTGGGTGCAGCTGCTAGTAAACCAACATATACTAATTCCAAGGACAAGAAGTAACCACGTTAAGTTGCTTCAACAAAACGTTGTGCTCAGCAGCTTTGCACTCGTCCGCAAGGTTTTGACTACATATGGATTTTCGTCACCAATAAAATCGACCGTTCCCCGCATCAATATTTCCATGCACTTCTTTTCTGTTCGTGGAAATCACCAAATCTAGAAACTTTCAACGATGTCCAAAGGAACTGGGACTAATTTAGTTGGATTTGGCCATTGTGTTGGGGTAGCATATTACTATATGTTACTTTCACTTTTTTTACTTTTGTTGGATTCAAAGTGTCCTGTATTAGATTTTGAACAACGCTACCCCAGTTACATAATGCTTCCTTCACACTTCCACGCTTCTATAACTATTTACTCTCCATCCCCACGTAGCCAAAGGAAAAAAGAGGTTAAACCCTCTAATTTATCTATCATGGTTTGTCGGTTCTAGTGTTTCTTGGTTTCCATTTGTTGTAAATAAGTGAGTATTTCAAAAGATCTTGTCCCACATTGAAAAATCAAAGAGACTTCCCATCAATTTATAATAGTTAATTTTTTTATTGGACTTGTGTTAGATTGGTAACTAGTGTGGTGTCACGCACATGAGAGAGAAGTTGAGTTGGGCAGATTCAGTACAAACTAATAAACCTGCACGGCCCAAGATTTTTGAAACCTATAAATACCAACTTCTAAGTACAGTAGAAACCTTCCTGATAGCTCTCTTCCTCTCCTTTTTTCCTCTCTACTGGATTTACACAATGTTTACTAGTCCGATCTTTCTTGTTTATAACAAGAATCCAACATTTGCTAGTCTTGATCTTTCTTCTTGATCTTTCTTGTTTATAACAAGAAGAATGTTTGTTTAATCCTGCTAGTCTTGATCTTTCTTATTTATAACAAGAAGAAAACTTGTTTAATCTCGGGAAAACGTTTCAACCTCTTGAAATAGTTTATTAAAACAGTGCTATTAAGCACGATTCAAGCTTTATTTTTATTAGTTTTAGTTAATATTGTTTTGGCTATTTTTTTACAACACTATTTTTCGGTTACAAAAATCAGGCACAAACGTGTACAACGTTCTTTTTCTGTTACACCAAATTAGGCAAGTTTTTTTTGTTTGTTGTTATAGAAGTTATCTCTTATCCTCTCCAACGTATACTTTTTGAAGCTTATAAATACCAGTTGTTCTCACTTTAGAAGGTGCACTCAGAATTTACAGTAGAAACCTTCATGGCAGCTCTCTTCCTCTCCATCTTCTCCTTTTCTCTTCTCTGCTGGACTTACACAATGTTTGCTAGTTCTGATCCTTCTTGTTTATAGCAAGAAGAAAACTTGTTTAATCTCAAGGAAATATTTTAACCTCCTGAAATGGTTTTTCAGAACAGTGCTATTAAGCACGAATCAAGTTTTATTTTTATTAGTTTTAGTTAACATTGTTTTGACTATTTTTTTACAATACCATTTTTCACGAGCACTCTAAACTTCCTCGTGAAAAAAGGTTTTTCTTGTTTTCATCTTTTATTTTTTATTTACACATTTTTTTCCGTCTTAATAATTGTATTGTGCCCTTCAGCATCCATTTAGTTGTAAAACAGTGAAAGTGCACGAAACTTAAAAAAAGAAAAATTAAATTATTGCTATAAACATGAATAAAGGAATGGGTAGACGGAAAAGGGAAAGACAAACCCCATTCTAAAATCCTATTTCTGAGGTACCAAACGAATCCTAAGTGCCATGATATTTTCGTCACCAATGGCGGGAGGTCGTTTCTCTTCACCTTGCTTTCATTCTTTGGACTTATGGTGATATGGTTAAGGTATTGCTTTACCTCAAAAAAATAACATAAAATTTTATTCTTGTCAGTGTGGCAATGTTGGGAAGCCTGACATTTGGTGAGAAGGGCACCGTGGTGGAGCCAGCCTTTCAATTATTTGGAATGAGTAAGCATCGAAGTCTTCTTTGATTCGGAAGCCTGTTTTTGTCGAGACAATGTGTAATTTTCAAGCACCAAAGTAACCTAGGCATAAATCCTCACAAAGCAAACCATATGATTAAACTATTGCTTCTCGCTTTTTTTTTTTTCAAAAAAAAAAAGTGTGATTGATTGAGCGTGATCATTCAAGTCCGTGATTTTTAGATATTTTAGTTCTCGATCCATTTAGTAGATTCAACTTTATTTACCAATTTACTTCAATGTATTATCAGACGTAACTACGACGTAGAGAATTGGTTATAGTTCTTCTTCCATTTTAAAGACTATTGACGAAATTATTTGTGTCAAGAGGGTGTGTTTGGATATTTCATTATTCCAAATAATATTTTTTTTTATATCATAAACATATTTTCTAATTCATTTTTTTATATTTTCAACAACTTTTTTTATCTCACATACGTCATAGCACAAAAAGTGTTACAGTAATTATTTTAAATAATATTTTATTCAAGCAAACCCATTATTGTAAGGTTTAACTTTCTTCGATATTCAAAAGAGGAGCCTTGCGGCTAGCAATGTACGCAATCACCTTGTGACACAAGTGTTAAAGAGTGTCTACCCGCGTTGGAAGCAAACTTTTCTGCGTCCAAAACTATTAAAATTGTAACCTATGGGGACTACATCATAAATAAGTATATATCTACTGATGATACCCCAGGCTGTTTGAGTATGGAGTGGGGAATATCATAATCACGCTTTCCGTTGTGTATCTCATACCATTTAGTACCCCTTCCCCTTACGGTAATTCTCCAACCTTAAACGCCTTTTAATATGCTTTGATTTGCCATATCGGGCAACCTTCTAGTCTCCACCCGACCACTCCTCTCCCCATCCCGGCTAAAAATAAAGCTTCACGCTATCTTTGATTGCGACATTTCCGGGCACCGGCTATAGCCGGTTGCACAAACTGCATCCTCAACGCTATCTTTTGGTCCGGCTTCTGCCCAATCTTCACGTGCCACGTGGAATTGCAAGGCACAAGAATATCACCGTCCCGTCCAACTACCTTTTTTTTCTTGATCGACGGCTGATGCGAATGTTTTTTGTCATTGTCCCACTAATTAGACGGCTGATGTCACTTCTCCTTTACCTGCGTACGAGGTAACATTTGCGTGACAGTTGTCATAGCTGGCTAAAATACTGTTGTTTACTAGTAAACTTTTTAAAAGTCCTATGAAAATCTCTAAAATTAAGCGAGTGAATTCAATATTTGTAAGTAGCAGTACTTTTGCTTACTGTGCTGGAGGAAAGATTATTATTATCTTTACGGGCTAAGGTTTGTAATTTATAAGTCGAAAGCCAAAATAATAACCAATTTGTTAGCGAAGGTAAATTAGCCAAGAGAGATTTAAAATTCTTTTTTGACTACGTAATAATTAAAAAAGATAATATAGATGTCATCGATTGTAAATTAAAAAATTGTCAAAGCAATAATTGACATAGTTGAACTACGAGAAAGAAATGTAAATAAGAGATTTTAGTTTCGAAACATTCTATTTACATTTAAGAGAAGAAAAAAAGAAAGACACATGGTCGGATTACGTTTTTGGAGTACATATTAAGATGGTTCACTTTGATGTTATGTTGCCATTGGGATAGAACATGCGGGACACAAAGACGCTTAAGAACAAATATATGCAAATGAATCATGAAATATGATGAATTTTCTCTTCTAAAGTAAAGACATGTACTTCTCTGTTCATCCACCTGCAATAAGCAAAAGATGCAAGAACAACATAGTACAGAGTTGTGGTAATCTTGGAACTTAGATTTGTAGTGTGCGTTAGCATCATACTATCAAAGATGTTAGCCAATAACTCAATTTATAACAATCCAAGAAGACGATTGTTTAGTGTGATTAACAAGTAAAAGAATTTGAGTTTAGACTAATCACACGAGACCGGGAAGGAGAGATAGATAATTGCATTACATGGCTCGCTTTTAGTGTATCCTCAGCTGAATTGACTAAAAATTTGGCAGGCACTTTAATGCAAAATAAGAAAAACTACTAGTACTAATTATTCGATGGACTTTTGGGAGTTTTTAAGTCGCACAATAACATAGTAATAATTAAAAAGGGCAAGTAACACCGAACGCTGAGGTAACACCGAACACACCGGCCCAAACGAGCAATCTAAGGTGGGATCCACGAGAAACATCCATCCAGCCAATTGGTGACAGCAGGATGCTCCCATGGACTTTAAACTCAGGATAAAGACCCCACGATCTTTCGATGTGGAATAGAAAATCTCCCATCCCTCCCCCACGCGAGCCTCACCAGTAATGGTTTGTTTTTTCCATAGACAGAAGAAACACACGCGCACACTTAATTTAACACGAACGCAGAGGTAACACCGAACACACCGGCCCAAACGAGCAATCTAAGGTCCTCGGTCACTGTGGTACAAAACAAAATGATGTACTCTACCATTTTAGGTCGGTTTTAAATTCTGCTTCAAGCTGACTAGTTTGATTTCACCTCAAAGCTGACATTTTTAGAGGCCGTATGGAATTCGTACAATTTGTTTCCGACCACATATATATATATATATATATACATACATATATATATATATAGTTTGTCTAATGTTGTGAGTGACGTTTTTCCTCTTTGTCGGCATTATAATTAGCTCTTAATCAAAAGGTCCGACCGTCGCACTTCATATCATAACACAACATTTTCAAAAGACAAATATACAAAATATGATACATGTTGGTCAGGTCAAAAGAACATATATATATTTTTTAGAAAAGCAGAAAACTATGAATCACAAAGTGGAAAAACGAAGAATAAAATAGCAACAAACGACATGGGTCGGCTAGAACGAAGAATATTGGCAACTACCGTACGATTCGAAGTAATCCTAACACAACTGGAAACCTACAAACATTCGGGAGAATACCATCATGATACTTATATGTTGTCCTTTTTTCTTGTTTTGTAATCTTGAGAAATGACATCCTATATTATATATGCTGCTACTTTTGCAACTGAAAATACGTACGTATTTGGACATCTAATTTGATGAAGAAAAAAATGCAGTTGAACGTTAAAACACCTGTTTGACGCTTCACCTACTATATATTCATGGGATCATACTCATACTCAAGTTAGTGTTAAAAAAAAATATCATAGATATTTGCTTAGAATGTGATTTTATATATACACGCTTAATTGGACTGAGGATATTTTCAGCTGATGTCTTCGTCGTTGTAGACCAGTTTATTAAATTCATAGTAATGAATAATCATAACAAAACTATTCCATTCTCTTATAGTTATGTAGCTTTTCTTGTCAGCGTTTTCTATAATCACCCAAGAATGCAATTCCTTGTCGACCATTTTCGCACTTACCTGTCAAACATCACATTCTTGTCGGATAAAATCATGAGCTGTTAGATGAAAGGTTTAATAGTAGTTTCAGCAAAAATTTGCCAATTACAATTGTGAAAAAGACCAAAGAATATTTGATTATGGGACAATTTCAGATACCTCCTCTAAGGTTTCTAACAATTGCAGCCATCTCCCCCGAGGTTTGAAAAATTATAAAAACCTCCCCTAGAAATTATGTCTTATTAACTATTAGTGATTTAAGAAGAAAAACAAATCTAATGAATATCCAATATTACCCCTTTCCGATATGTAAAGCAAATGAAATGCTGAAAAAGTCAACTATTCATTGGATGAAAATTCCAAGTTAGCTTTTTGTAGGAAAATTCAAGTCATGTCTTGAAAGCATCCTTTTTTTTTTTCATACTTTGGACTTTTTTATTTTTGGTTGGTCGATTTTCTGTAAATTGGTTAAGAAATCTAGTCAAAAAATTGGAAATGAAGTATAATGTACTAGATTAGATGATGTTAGAGTTATAGGATAAAGAAGTATGATCAAAAATGGGTTTTCATTTTTCACTTATAATTTGTAAAATTTATGAAGGCTATCATAGTCTTTTCATAACATCAAGGGAGAAAAGTATAATTTTTCAAACCTCAAGAAAGTGCTTGCAGTTGTCAAAAACCTCAAGGGAGGTTCTTGAAATTATCCCTTTGATTATTGTATAGAGAAGTTTCCCCGTCTAACTATCAAAGGAGTGGAAAAAATGGTCAGTATTGAGCATTAGGATCTACCATTGTCAATTAAAAAAAAGAAGTTGGAGATTTGTCCATATTCGACACGCCTACAACTTCAATGACAACGATGAGAATTGAATTTTTAAATTTAGATGGGAGAAGAATAACTTTATCATTTGAGCCAAATTCATTTAGGGTCTGTTTGTTTCATTGAGTGTCATTGTAATAAAAAGTTTAAATTAGTTTATGCTCACCACTGATTGAACCATTACAAGAAATTAGCAATTGTAACTTGATGTTTATTGTATTAACTCTTCTTCTAAATGTATTCCTAGATGCCTCCATTGGCTTCACTTTTTTTCCTTCTGCGAAACTTCTCAATGTAAAGCCCAATCTAGATCTAGAATTGTATAATCCATAAAAGTGTTTGTGTGGCGCGAGAGAAAAGGAATCAGCAGGGAGGAACATAAGAAAGAGGAGAGTTCGAAGAGGTGGAAAGTTGTGGAATTTGCAGAAGCAAGTGCAGGGACGTTGCTCTTGATTTGATCTCTGTGGTGTGGTTTTGTACAATAGCCAAGCGCCAAGGAGACTGATAAGTCACGATAGTGGTCCAAAATTAACTTCCGTATCTTAATTCAGGAAGTCATTTTACACCAAGTTATGTAAAAGATTTTCTACCAGAAAAAAAAATTTCCGGACCTCTTTTGCAGCCAAACACCAGAAATTGAAGAAAATATCTTTTGAAAAAGATTTTCAGTCCAAACAAACAGATCCTTAGTGCTAAAATCTAAGTTTTGCCCAGTGAAAGGTTGTGTTAAGATCATACATGTGATCTGACGTGCATCAGTTTGAAATTATTCTAATAAATGGGGCAATAAATCAAACTGTTACGTGAGGAACAATTTGGCCTTATTACTGAGAAACGGCAACAAAAGATGAACAACAATTCATTAACAAAAAACAAAAAGATCAACAACAAAATTATTGTGACAAAAAATAAACATTATTGTGTCAGTCTATTCCCTAACTTATCTTCCTAACTGACAAAAAATGAAAATAGAAAAGGGGGAAAATAAACATTATTGTGTCAGTCTATTCCCTGCATGTTTATCGGTCTGTCACAATAGTATTTCTCCTGTGTTTGGTAGTATTTGATAAGTTTCTGAATTTTATTTCGTCGATAAAATTGCCATGCGCTGTTGTTTTTCCAACTGGGAAAATTTTATTTTCCCGATAGAGTTTTTTTTTTAATTTTAAAAATAATTATCATAGAATGAGTCAAATAAGCTTCTTATTAAATTGCCATGCGCTGTTGTTTTCCCAACTGGGAAAATTTTATTTTCCCAAATGAGTTTTTTTTTTTAAATTTTGAAAATCATTATCATAGAATGAGTCAAATAAGCTTCTTATTTTTTTCCATCCAAGTAATGGCTCTTTTCTTATATCATTTAATTTTCTTCTTATTCTACTAGATGATATATTTTGACTAAATTTGGTCGAATTTCTTGGTACGCATCCTATTTAAGGACACAAATTGCCAGTTAAAAATTAAAATGTACTAGTACAATAAAGAGATTAATTGAAAACAAGAAGGTTGAATAATTTTTTTTGTCAAAAAGAGCTGCCTGCTCACATAAGACCTGGTACAACAACAAATGATTGATATCATGTGGACACAAAATAATAATACTCTCCTCTCCGGTAGCAATAGTCAAGAAATACGTAGGACTTTTGGAGTAGTAGTACAGCCACAGCCACAACACAGGTGCGGTATTAACTCTCTTTTAAGGAAAGTACAAGTTGGGATGGGCTCTTTTCTACTTCTCTCATTGCTGTCGGCAAGGCAACTGGCGGGGGGGGTGGGTACGAGGTTTTTACGCCTAGGGAGACGTGGACGCTTCCTCTCCATTCACCGAAAGTCCTCTTATCGTATCTTCTCCTGTCGTTTAGTCAACCTTTCCTCTTCTTTTTTTTTTTGGCTTTATTATATTATTATTTCTTTAATCCATATAATTATTAAGATTACACAGACAGAGGAGGAAGTAGCAACAAATTATTCTTTATCATTACTACCAGTGCAGTGGTGCGGCTCTAGTTAATCAGTTTATTATTCTAAGTTAATCGCTAATCATCAACTTAGTAGTACTGTTTCATCAACCACTGCTGCTACTATTTTGTGTTTGGATTGGCATTCAATTATTGGAGGTTAGTGCATAAGTTGGGAGATTAATTGGAGATGATACCCATTAATTGTTTCCGAGATTGGCCCTGCGTAACTGTACTTGCCAATTCTACTGGTGCCGTCCGGAGAAAAGGCTAAGGTGCGATTCTTCACCTGTGTAAAGAGGGCACCTGGCAATTTATTCATCCATCCCCTTTGTTCAACTTAATAATCAGATTAGTCTGTCTGTCGAACGGGTGCCCTATGAGCGATGTATTTTCGGAAGTTAAATTTTTAGAAATATAAGATTAATTAGGAAAAACACGTAAATGTAAGGAGATTAATTAGAAAAATTATATAATTAATTACAAAAGAGAGCAGGATTCAGAGAGCCAGTTGCCAATAAAGACAATCTTATTGGCCGCTTGTCATGGTCTAATAATTAGTAGTACTAAGAAGAGATTAAATTAATTTAATCACATGAATGGCTACGAATATTCTCATTGGTTATAGGCCGGCGGATTGCTACAATTTGCTAAACAACAATAATGTGTCAACATTACCACGTCGCATGATCGTGCTCTCGTTTGTGAAATTAAGTACTAGTAATAAAAAGAGATGTTTTTGAGCCATTAAGGAATAACTTAGATATAAAAATGAATCAACTTAGTCCCTTTGGCAGCCGAAACGTCGTGTTTACTCGTCCGATAATAGCCACAGATCTCAATAAGAAAGATTCTCTGCAGGAAATTCCTATGGCTTTTGTCATTGTTTTTTTTTTTTTTTCCTTTCGTTTTTATGATTTTCCTCCAATTTCTTTTACCAATTCAAGCATGGGTGATTTGTCTTTCCTGCCTTGGCATGATGACACCTCAAGCGACCAGATTCAGGTTATATAATGCAATCAGACAACAAAAGCGTGTAAAGGCATGCAAGTTCCAAGCAGGAAAGAAAGAGCCACAATCGAGAGCCTATGAAGATTGAATTATTACTACCACAAAGTGACTGGTGGGATTTCTAATTGTGAATTTTCAAGAAAATTAATTCGCATCTCCGTAGTTTTTGTGATAAACCACATTTACTTTCTCCAATAAGATGATGCAAATTGACTAGATGAAAATGATGTCAATTTGATCTTGTTTACAAGAATAGGTCCACGTCACACACACACACAAGAATCATACCGAAAACGTACCATCAGAAGCTGTAGGTTACAGCAATTAAATCCACCATTGTCCAAAAGCAAAAAGCTAATGAACCATTATTCTACAAGCAAGAGAAGACAGAAGCAATAACTCCCTAGGCACCTTCTTTCAATTCGTCATTTTCAACTTTTAGGCCATAAAAAGGCCCAACAAGTGGACCATTTTCCCCATTAACTACTCATTTCTAGTGTAACCTTTCTTTCTTACTGTTGCCGTCTTTGCTTCACCCCCCCATTAAAGCCTTCATTTGCATTGGTTACTCAAAAGCTAGATACAGGCAAATAACAAAGAAGGAAACAATAGATAATGTTACCTTTTGTTATTTTACTTTATTAAGAACTCTCCTTGGTTTGTAGTAATTTTTAGAAGGTTGGCGTGCGCGAAATACAAATAGTCATGTCCAGTTTGATGCAATCCAGAATTCCAGATGTGGAAGTTGCATATGGTAGAAGAGAACAAAAATTTTCGTAGTATAACAAGTAAAATATCATCGACTCTTTTTTTTTTTTTTTGTTTATCATGGCCACACTTTACAAGGTCACTGACATTAAAAAATGGTAGTTGAAAGATTCGTGATTAACCTATTCGTTTCTATATTCTATATGCATAAAACTTCGAGGAGATTAAGATGCCACAATCAGAATTAAACAAAAGCATGCCTATTCAACTTTGTTGAGTCAGAACATGGAGCGTATTAGTTAATGAGATATTATTTAACCATATCCAGGCATTGATTGCCAAACAGTTTTGCAGTCAAATATCAAACATGCTATCAGGCGAGTGGCTACGTGGACAAATCACGAATCACAAAAACACCAACACTAGCAATGGGGGGATTAGACAACAAGCTTTGGTCATAGGTTAAAAAGGGAAAATAAGAATAATGGTAAAACTCAATCTTGGGTTTCCTCTTTACAGTTTTTCCTATTTAAAAACCCCCATCAGAAGGTTGAACAGCACTTTATGGCTTCTTTAGCTGAGGACACTTCAAAGTTGTTCATTTACTAGTATGCGAAACCAAAGCGCTAACCTTAATCTTGGTTCTCACAAAGAATGATAAAAAATAAGTTATCCTTAAATCTGAAGGAGTGCATTTTAAGGTATTCCTGTTCCAAGTATCTCATTCAAGTTATTAAAGTGAAAGGAGAAAGGATACTAAATTTAATGGTCTTCAGTTGTCGCAGCACCACCAAATAAATTAATCCTGCAATTTGGTTTGACTGTCACATGGTAATATGCTATCCCTATGATGATGATGATGATGATCTTCACGCAGGTCCTGGCTCAGTTGTGCATCTGAACCTAAAGATCGACACCTTCCCAGATTTTTTCACATTAAAACATTGCCAGCATAATTAGGTAACTTAAAATTGTGTAATTCTGCACGGCGCTTACCAATTCTACATATCTGTGCCTATTTCTTTATGCCAATATGCCTTGATTCCTCATACCCTGAAAAAAAAAGGTCTACTGGTCTCCTAGATGAAGGCACAAACAATGAGCTAACCTCACATCAAACTTTGATTTCTGATGCGTAGTGATAAAAGGGCTACAGAACTATATTCAAACAAGATCTATGTACCAAGCTAAGTGCTCGAGTCCTTGAGTACAGGTATCAGCCACAAACAACCCTGAAGCTCCAATTCTTAATTGAATAAACCACTGTTACCTGAAAAAGGTAACACAACATTTGAGGGCCCAGAACAGGAAACAACCCAAGACAAGTATATTCACACTTCAGCCCACATTCCACATTAACAGAAATGAAACGCAGGCTGAAAGCCCAACAAGGAAAAAAAATATAGATATCTGATCGTATAAGCCTACTAGGAGTTATAGTAGAATCAGTTTAGTTGCATTAGGTGAGCAACGTCATACTAAGATGTTTGATCTTTCATGAGACATATTTCAAAAACAGATTGCCAGTATGATAGTAATTCCAGTAACAAAGCTGTCATAATTCTGTTCTCAGCTTGCTAGAAATGAAAGCAAACCAACCTCAAAATCCCTGAAGTATTTGATGTTATGTGCGTCATTAATAGAGGAAGCAACGTTGAAATGCTTTAAAACTACAAAGCAAAAAAAAGTAGAATTGACTGCGCTAGACACATGAAGCACAAAAACAGGATAATAGCCATTCAATATACATGAGGAATCTAACACAAACATCTGTCTTAAGAAGCATAGTGGCAGTTGTATCTCTTTCTTTACAGAAGCAAACATCTATCAACTGTTGCATAATCATCGATTATGCCATTTCCAGCAACATCATAGCAAAACTTAATCCACTCTAATAAAATATTTAATAGCCAGTTAATTATCTAAATTCTATCCGGCACAAGTACCAAATTTAGAATGGCCAAAGGTGGTAGTGTGCTAGTCATCAGATTGGATTGAGGATAAATCAGATTATACTATCTCGCTGTGGAGATTATTTGCTCGGTTACCAAAAAAATGCGCATTCAATTGGAGGAAGTACAAATAGAAAATTAGATTAGTCACCAATTAATTTGCGAGATTCTACAAGATGCCTCCAGGAAGACATCTGCAGCTTTTCTCCAGAAAGCTCATTATGACATGTCATTATCACAATATATCATGCCACAGTGGCCTGCATTCTTATATGTAACATCATCACAACAATTTGCGAGATTCTTATAAGCTCAAGTATGAAAATCTATGTAACTGTCATAGATCCTTAAATAGCATTATGAATAAATAATCCACAGAAAAGGCAACAGGAGTTCAGAACAAGCACTGTTTGATTACTGCCCAATCCTCCCCTAACCAAACAGAAAATGACCATGAGGAGGAAGATGGATGGTAGCTTGGAAGAAATCAAAGAGAGCTGGCAAATGCAGAAAATAGTAGACCTTCTCTGAGGTGATTACCAATATTAAAAATCAATTTCAGCAATGAAGTTATCTGTGAACAGATTACATGAATGAAAATGTTCAAATATCATCAAGGGCCTCTACAATTATCAAACATAAATTTGCTGTCAAATGTATGCATGATCATAACAAATAAATGCTGACACAACAAATATTTCAATTTCAACGAGTGTAAAACAATGACTTTTGATCCACAACTACCAATCATGAAAGCAGTTGTTAGTTAACACGTGCTACTTAAGTTCATATATTCATTGTTGCATACATTTTTTGTGCCAGTACATACATCATAGAATACGATTGTGGCTGACAATTCTAGAGGCCTCTCACTCATTGAAAGATGACACTGAGTTCTGACCTGTCTATAACAGTTTTAAAGTGTTTTTCTAGGCCAGTTGAAAAATTTACACGCACTAATGGAAGTTAACTGCTCTCCTCCCCTTCTCCACCCTCCACAAGCAAAAGACCCTATTAGTTTTGTAATTTAGTTGCTTGATTCTGCTCATAGTAGTGAAGAAAATATTCATATCACACCTTGACCACATATTGCATTTATTTCTGGTCCAGTCATTTCAATTCCATCGTCATGAAGCAAGGAAATTCCAGATGCAGATATAGCGAAAGTGAATGCAACCGGAGGGGACATTGATGATTTTGCCACTTTTATGAATCTTTGCCCTACAAGAGACAACAGCACCACTTAACAGAGTTTAGGAGTACGAAAAATTTGCACAGTTTAATTCTTTGGTAAAATCAGCAAAAAGCCTGACTAATGCAAAACATCATTATGTTGGAGACAGTAAAGAAACTATTACTTTCATTTCCACCAACGTAACATTAGAAGCATTATTTTCTCTAAATTTTCCTAGCCAACATGTTTCAAAATCTCCTTTATCCCTTGGTTAAGGTAATTCCTAAAAGCATTAATAGCCTTCCCTCACTCCCAAGTTTAAAATTATTGCGAAGGGACAAACAAACCTGATTTAGATTCCAGCACAAGACGGATAGAAACAGCATGAGCCCAAGGGATCCCAAGAGCAGCAACAAGATGGGAATCAAATGTTGTGGGGAAATCCAGATTTTGTCTAGAATCTGAACTGCACAAGATGAGTGACTCGTATATTGCTTATCTGGAACAGGTAAATCTGACATTATGAAACTCGTCATAATACCTTGGAAGGAATAGTGGAAAGGGTCATCACCACTATGAGATCTAACTTGGTTAGTCACCACCACAGGGATACGGGAAAATTCTGCGAGTGATCTTCATACCACAATAATTCAATCAACAGCGAAGAAATTGTTATTTATCCGAGAAATTAACTTTCTGCGATATCAGCTAAAAAGTTGAAGGACAAAATTCTCACTCACTTTATAAAGGTCATATGCCAACCCAATGGATGTTGTCTACATTGTCCCTGTCCATCTCTCCTTGTTGAAAACAAACAAATAAAATGTGAAAAATATTGCCTCTACAAGCAGGCAATCCAGACATGTAATACATACAGTACCATTTCAATTTTAAAATTAATAAACACAAGTTTGTTGTATGAAGTAGGAAATCAAACAGCTGACCCAATTGCAATCTTCACTCAGAAAAATAAATCAAGAAACAATTTTGGTCAAGAATTTAAAAGCTTTGAGCAGAAAAACTACAAATTCAAGGACCATCAAAACACATTAGTCTTCCACATATGTAACTTAGATTACAGCTGTTGTGCATCAATAACTTTTTACTCCAGTGAGTCATCCACTACCTAGTGCAGAATAGGAGAAGGAAAATGAAACTGACCCTGAAACAAGAGCTGCCATGCTATCAATGACTAGCAACTTCACATGATGCTGGAGAAGGGAATCCTTGATCTTTTGCAAGCTGTTAAAGACATAACATCCAGTGTTATAATCAGTCCATTGGCTGCTAACTAACAAAAAGAACATTCTCAATGTCTTACACAGGATATCACGGATGTAAAAAATGCAATACTCAAGAAACTAGCGAGCTCTTTTCAGTTCAATCTTTCCATAAGAATTTCTCAACTTCTTAGCTGCCAACTCCAACAAAAAGGACACATTTATTATGCATCCTTTGTTTTGATTGAAAGTAACTGCAGTTTAATTTTTCCTATTTTATTCTTCATTGTATATAATTTTTCATGCTTATCCAATTACTTTCTTATTCTTTCTCTTGTGACAGTATAGTTCGCACACATACACACACACAAAACACTTAAGGATGTTGATTTTGATTGAACTCCAGTGGACATTCAAGCTAAATCCTCCAACCTAGCAACGTAAGATGGCCTACGCTCCTACATTCTCTAACATGCATAAGGAAAATGATGATAGAGGCTCAACTAATTAATGTTTATCCTCCAACGATCACCCAGAGCATCTCTAAAAAAATTTACTTGATTTTCTCCATAGCTGGGTTAATACATCATTTCTTAGGCTGATAACCTAGAACCTGATTTATCTTACTCATACCACTCTGAGAATTCAGTGGGTGTCGTCGGTTGCAAGACTAGGATCCTACCAGCCATCTGCAGCAGATATTTAGAAAGATTTAGGAAGATGTGAGAACCTATCAGATCATGAGCAGGGTGCAATCTTGGAAGCACCTTGCAACTCCCAGAAAGGAAAAGGGGGGGAAAAAGACACAAAGACCAGATATGTAGAAGAGCTTAAACATGTAATAACTGCAACAATTTTTAAAACTTCTGCTTTTTTCCCTCGTTAAGATGAGTATCTTCCTACATCTATTTTCTCCCAAATTTGAAGACTTGAGCCTGCAAAGACCCAACTTCATGCTAAATAAGTTTTACCAAGATTTCAACATCAAAAAGGATTGTGCAGGCAAATATTGACAGGATTTGATATGTGAAACAGTTAATAACCAATATATGGAAATCTCTATTTTTAATTAGATAAAAGTAACATAATGATCTCTTTAACTTGGTCCATAGATTTCATATGTGTGACACTACAAAATCTGTGTCATATGATTTAGTTATCTTGTCTCAATTCTGAACGGATTTGTCTGCTTCCAAATCTAAAGTCAAGCTATATGTTTCGTCTGTGTGCACGTCGAATGATTTGTGTCCATGTTTGCTTCTGTAAAAGAAAGTAATCATATATTTCTGGATACCTGCTGAGCCATTCCTTCAATTTGGAATATTTCTGGGAAACTATTAACACCTATTTCAATCATCCTGAAAAAGATGGAATTTATTTGAGTGCAAGAAAGCTTGACAAAAGAATTTGAAAAGATATTAGAAGATAGAAAGACGCAAACCTCCTTGAACTAAATTTTGATTCGGTATCCACATATACGACATGCCCATCAAGGCCACCATGACTAGAAGGCAGCGAGGCCAACAAGGAAAGCTTCAGGCAGAACTACAAGTCACATCAAAATAGGATCTGTTGAGAACGACAAATAAGATGGATCGAAATCTTGGACAGAAAATGCAATGCTGGTATACCCTACATCAACAGACTCCTGCATTTTTGTGGCTAGGGTCCGTTTACGGACTGAATCATTGTACAGGTTAAAATATGTGTTTAATAAATAAATTTTAAAGAAAAAGGAGCATTAACTTATGCTGCCATTTGAATATAACCAAACTAGATATTCTGCATGTAGCAATTTCAACCAAGGTTCCCCATCGTACTGCAAAAGCACTTCAGGTTTTGGATTCTAATATTGATCTAAAGGAGACAACTGCAGCTTCCATTTTCAACTTCAATCCCCACCTAACTAGAAGATAAGTAATAGGTGCAAAGGATACGAGGAAGCAGGGAAAAAGGGCAGGACAAACATAAATTAGTTAAACGGAAAGAGCGTATGCAGGCAATAAAATTCCCAGCAATGTTGTAATCCAAATGAGATGAGGAAAATAACAGCAGCATAGCAAAAATACTTTAGAAACCCAATATCATCGTTGTGCCATACCTGTGTTTTGCCAATCCCTGCAGGACCAACCAACTCCGTAATAACACCAAATGGAATGCCCCCACATAAGGCTGCATCTAGTCCTTTCAGACGAGTTGGTAGATGACCTGCCAAGTGCTCATTATGCATACGCTGCTCCAACAGCGACAGAGCCTAAAAAGACAAATTAACACCAAAGTTGCGAACAAACACCTAAACAGAACATTCCATTCTTTTCTCCTATAGTTCACTATACAAAAACGAATCACAACACAATTCAGTGCAAGCTTATTGACATCTGAACTCACAGTTTGGTAGGGAGGGCAAGAAATCTCACTGATACTTGATACTGCTGTTGTAACTTCAGCCAACCCGACATCTAACAGCTCCATTAACTCAAACTCGGTTAATGACAATGCATCCTGGACTCACACAAGACAAACATAAATTAGTTCTACGAAACGCGAATATATGCAGAGGCAGCGATGGAGCCTCTCTCTGTAAGGCCATATAGGGACTGAGAATGAGAATCGCTGTTGGTTTCTTTGATGACAACACCATGACAATCAAACTTGCACTCTTCTAAAATATCACTACGGCTACAACGAAACTGCAGAGTATAATTCCCAATCCTGAGTCTGATGCTAAAAGATTTTCCAAAAGCAGCTTAATTAAACTCCCATTCAATACTGAGTCCAGGTCGAACACGAATTTTGAAAACTGAACCAAAAAAATAAAATTTAAATTTAAAAAAATCAACATAAAATTCACCGAAAAAAAAAAAGAAGAGCTAGGGCCGAGAAAATTGCGTAATAACAAGGATATACCTGGAAAAGGAAAGAAAAAATGGATTCCAAATAACTTGAAGTAAAAATCAACATGTAAAAGAGTTAAAATTGCGTGAATTATAGGTAGTGATCCACAGAATCCATGGGTTCATATTTGATGCCAAATTAGAAATTTAATGATATTCTGTTCTACCTTGGCAGTGTGAATGTTGCGAGCAGCAAAGATGTTGGCTATTGATTTGGGAAGACCCATTTCGCTTATCAATTTGTTCGCCATCACTCTCCTCCACACCCTATTCACACTTTTTCTCATATCAAATCCGCCATTCCATGATTACTTAATACTACCACTCTATAATTTTTCCCGCGCAAATGATCAGTGGCAAACCCGGTTTACTCGTGTATATATATATATATACTAGTACTACAGATACTCGATTAATGCCTTTTTTTCTTTTTCCCCCCTTCTGCGGTGGTTCGTGATTGGGTCGGCGCATTATAAGGCCCGCGTCATTTCATCCAGCTTGACGAACTTGTAGTGTACGGGCCTGAGTTTAAATCCAAATAAACCCATTTCTAGTAGCATAAAGGGCCTGTGAGTTTAAAGACCAGGCCAGCCTAGTTTCTTACAATGAAGTAGAACAACTATGACTGAAACAATTACTAGGAAATCCTAGGCAGTTATTCCCAATTTCAGCACCAGTTACCTTTCTGTTTAACTAACATGTTTCCATAGGCAGAGAGGCATATAACATGTAGTAGTAGTACATCACATAGGGATGGATCTCTGAGACTCTTTTAACTACATTTCGAATTGAATTATCCAGTCACTGATAATAACGCGTAAGATGCTGATAACATATACTCTTTGAAATTCTCTCTTACGTTGTTTCTCTTCAAAATTTTGGCCCACAACCGGAGTGCGCATCTGCACAGTAAGCAATGATGTCGAATTCGGGTCTTAATCTTTCTGCAAAATTAAATAAAATGATGGGGTAGGTAAATCAATGCCCCTTATCTCATGTAATAGTCTCCCTATCGTGGGGCAGTAGTGTTTTGCCAAGAATCTAGAAGGCGAGAAGAAGTATTTATCCACTTTGTTTTCGTAGGGTTGAGGTTGACGCCTGCTACTAGGTACCAGCTTCATCACATAGATGTTGAGACTAGGGGTGCAAACGAGTCGAGCTCGAGTCGAGCTTTGACTAAACGAGCCGAGTTCGAGTTAATTTTGTGAAGCTCGAGCTCGACTCGAATTTGACTCGAGCTCGAGCTCGAGCTTGATATTTTGAGCTCGTCGAGCTCGAGTTCGAGTTCGAGCTTAAAAAATAAAATAAAAAATTATTATTATTTTATATTTTAAAAAATAAAAAATATTTTTTTTTAAAAAAAATGAATAAAATAATAATTTTTTTAACAAATAATAAAATATTAGGGATATATATGTAATTTTACTATTAAAATAAAAAATAAAAAATATATATATATAATTGAGCTGCTCGCGAGCCAACGAGATTAATGTTTTTGAGTTCGAGATCGACTTAATTAGCTCGAGCTCGATATTGACGAATTCGAGTCGAGCTCGTATTCGAGTCGCTCGCGATCGGCTCGCGAGCGAAACACCCCTAGTTGAGACGACGCTGGTAAAGGCCAAAGACTTTGACGAAATTTATAGCACTTTTTTGATTAGCCTTTTACTGCTCGATTGCCTGAAGGATTTGTGATCAAAGCGGGACCAATTTCCTTTGGAACCTCTCTCTTCTGCTTATTTGGATAGCAAAGGCTGACAGGCACTTTTGCAATGGGAATTCCCAAGGACGCCGGAAGTGGGGGATGGGTTCGGATTAGTACATCTTAGACCATTTTTTCTTTCTTTTTTTTTTATTTTTGGGAAGAATAGCAGCTTAATGTGCTGGAATAATAGATTCTTTTGGATAATTTTTTTTTTTAAAAAAATCTATAGCACTTTTTTGATATCACATACTATGTAAATTTAAAAAGTAATTAAAAAATATATTCACTGTACGAGTGACAAGTAAATTAAAATTCGTGTAAATAATCCCCTATCCAAACAATTAAAATTAGACACGTACCTGTCAGCCTTTTCAAACGTTCTGCAATTAGAATGGTACGCTAGCAAATTTTCAGTCAAAGCTGTATGTTTCCTTCTTGCAATTTGCAGCAAGCTGCCAACGACATGTACCAACAAACTTGAGTTGACTGAATGGATACATCAAACTTCTTTCCCAACATGCAAACAACACCGCAGATGGACCCTTGAGGTATTTGATTACCAATTTGGACTTGAGATTTCGAATTTTAAGATTCTTTTTCTTATGTTTCTTTTGTACTCATTTTCCGACATCTATTAGTGGGCAACGTCCTCTATTGTCTTGGACCAGTTGTAAAATAAAATTGGCTAAGTAACCTAGTCTCAGTGACGTCCTGGTTCATTGGATCGAAGACGCTCTGGCTAAGTAAACCCAGTTTCGTTACTTCGCTCTCTGCTTTGAAAGGTTACTACTCTAATACGCTTTTTTTTTTTTTTGTTTTGTTTGGTCGGCTGAAGAATATGTGCTTTTGTTGAAAATTAATTTACTTGGCTTCTATTTGTATTAATTTTCTTGAGATTAGGTAATTTATTGACACATTTAATTATTTTTTTCTCATCAAAATGACCGGGCTTGATATGTTTGAGCTGTTATTGATTGGAGTTGCTTTTTAGGCAACGTTTGGTAGCATGAAATTTGATATTCGCAATGTAGGGGTCGAATTTTCATCTCTCTTTCGAGGACTTCCATTTTCAAAAATTGCTTGGAATCTTTACATTCGAGACGGATATACCCTGTAGCAAGGAAGGTTAGTTTGTCCGTTATAAATTACTTATCCTGATTGACTTCTGGACCACGAAGCTTATTCTACGTAGTTATTGTGACTGACTTGGTGAAGCTAGTGTGACCTCGGTTCTTAAATTAGCATATTAGTTTTAGGGCGTGGATCGGATCCTCCACGGTTGCAAGATCAACTGTACCTAATAAATATGTATTAGGTACATACAGTTCATGTCTTTGCTTCTGGATTGGGAGAATATTGTCGTATGTTGACTCATTGATGTGGAATAAGAAGATTTTTGACATGGGCAGTGCTGTATTTATTCGTTGGTTTTATTTTCTGAATCAAAAGGTTTGGGAGTGGATGGGCTCTCGCTGTCTCGCATCGAAATCCTGTTAGGACTGATTGGTGGTGTGAAAACTGGAAATTTTAACGCATAAAAGCACTTGTATGCTGATGGTGATCACTTGTGCAATGGCGATTAGCTGTCTAAGTAAGACTTTTCTTTCTTTCTTTCTTTTTTTAAAAACCAATACTAAGGTTCCAATTTTCTTTCTTTCTTCATGATTTCTGTTTTCTACCTTTCTCTTGTTATTTTAGTTTTGGGTCAGTTCATTACCTTCTCATTTCTGTTGAGGCACAAAATTTCTCTTTTCGAATAGAGGAAAAAGGATGGAAAGGTCATTATTCGATTAGCCATATCTCTAATGTTCTTTCCCGCAGTCACACTTTATCATGAGGCGATTGGCACATTCTATATGGTAGTTAAGACTCAACCACCAACTCTTCTTCTACCAACATTTTAGTAAAGATTAATTACTAGCAAACAAGAATTGCTGCTGTGAATGATAGTATAATGGTTGTTGCAAACAGAGAGGTTTTGACTTGCTCGAAACTAATCAAGTCATCAAATAGATTATCGGGCGGGCAGAGACACATCTAGCGGCTCTCCCGAATTCTTTCCTGATTATTGAACAGAGATGTTTTGGTCAAGAGTCTCAAGACTCGAAGAGTTCGAGTCTTTTTGATAAAGAGTTTTTGTTGATAAGAGAGAGACTCTTCAGGAGTGTGAAGTCTACACACGTGAAAAGGTATCTGCCGTTTGACTATTGCTGTCTCTGGGGTATCTCAACAGGGCCGGAAGAGTGCAATTTCCTGGCATTCGGCTACCATACCTGGTTTGGCTAGATTATGCTTGCACTCACATGTATGGTTGAACAACATCTTTCTCTCTCAAAAAACAAAAACAAAAACAAAAAAAAATGAAATTAGAACGTTTGTTTGAAAACAGTTTCAGTTTTTTTTTTTTTTTAAAAAGTTTCAGTACTGAGTTTGTTTGGATAGAAGTTTATTTGGATGATTTATCTGAGATAATTACTGTAACACTTTTTTGATTTAATGTCCGTAAAATAAAAAAAATGATTAAAATTTATAAAAAAAAAAAAAAAATTTCAAATCATTTCAATCCAGACACAGTCACGTTTCACAGTGGTTAGCTATTACCATCTGCTCACTCATTGACATTGACATCATGGGCCATATTTGACTTCGTAGTGGTTGCTTGCCTCCACTGCAAACCATTCTCATATTTTCATTGGGTAGCATTTAATGAGCATATTTTCCACAAAGTTTAGGGTCTATCCAGCCTATCTATCACTCTTTCTTGTTGCTTGAGGCTAGAAAAAAGAGTAAAAGAGATTGTTCATGGTTTCAACTTTCAGGCCTTGACATATCGCAGCATTACAATATGTAACCAAACAATTAAATTCATTAGTTTCAGAATGATGAGACTCCAAAACTATAAGACTAGATCTTCTATCACTTGTACGTCTAGCTGATAGTTTGTTATTCCTCCATTTCAATCCTCGCGTGGATTTCTGTTTTGATTCAGTAACAGTTTGATGATGAATAATAATAATGGAGTGTGTTTGGATTGTAAGTTATTTGAGATATTTTTACTGTAGCACTTTTTGTGATGTGATGTATGTGAGATAAAAAGGTAATTGGGAAGATAAAAATGTGTATTGAAAATTGTAATGGTGATGTAAGCAAATATATTTGGGCAAATAACTTACAATCTAAGAAATATGAGAGGCACATACAGAAGAAGTTACTTCTCATTAATCTGAAATTTAAATGTTCCTGTCAATTCTATATATGTTACCACAATTCGATTTGACTCCAGCAGATTTGCCTTTAGGGACCGCTCAAGTCATGAACAGATGGAAAACTTCAAAGCTATAGTAATAATAATGTTCAAACTGCATTTTAGATGTTTTTTGACGGACCCAATGGTTGAACTCGGAAGGGTCCAGCACTTTGGAATTGCTACTAGTCAAGCAAATCTCTTAAACCCAACAAAGAAAACAAAAAAAAGGTTTGCATATATGCCGGAGCGACAGGTAGGAGAACAAAACTACTGGCCATTACAGACTACAATAGTCGGCTGATGATGCTTTTTCTTGGCAAATTCCGGGAAAGACTGATGAGATGAGGCATTCAAAGTTCAAACCATTCTTAAGTTTTCAACTTTCCCACCTCCTACACTACTGTCACTTCTCTAATCACCCTTTTAAGGTGCCAGCGAATGAATGCCGCAAGAGTTTTGTGAAATACAGTAGTCTGATTTAGCGATCGAATCGAATCGAATGTGCTCTTGTGCTTCAACTTTCTTTCGGCAAATCTCAAACCACTCCCGAAACTTACTAATTACTACCAGTATCCTTTCTGCCAAAAGAATCACCTATGGTTGCACATCGTATTAAGGATTTAATGACACTCTGCAAATCCCTTCTTAGAACGGCCCAACAATATCCTTCTCTAGTTAAATATGATTGATTATACCATCAAATCTCATTTGCATTCCGTATTTCTTGAACTGCTCTTTGTTCTTAAATCTGCTTTTCCTTTACCCTCTTTATCGCATTTTAGGCTGTGCATGTAAAATTTGGACTATGGTACTATCATTTGCCTATTGGATCCAATAGTGAATTAGACTTTTTTTTATCCCTTTTTTAAAATTATAATAATAGTAAGGATTAATCTTTGAATGTTAAATATGCAAAATTTGAATTTAAAATTCAACTTTTACCATCGAATTTAGACACAAAAACAAATTTCAGAATCGGCCCCCAAGCTACAAATAAAATACTAAAAGGGGTCTAAATCGTCGGATTATTGTCGAGATGGCGTCCATATTTACAGAAAATGTAAGATACACCCCTAGGCTATCGCTATATATACTCCTACCTCCCTATTTCCCCCACCCATTTTCTCTTCCAAAACTAGCAATATTCCCCACCCTGTAGGGGGGGCCTTTTTTCCGAATTTCATTTTGTTTTCTCTCCGACCTTTTTAACTTCTGTATAGTTCTCCTCGCTGAGGCTTCTTCTATTGGATAATCTGTATACATATGTACTCCGTTCTTGCATGATAAATTTAGAGGCAATATTATAAGCCCTCTGCTACTTTCACTTCCCTATTTCCCAGACAAATCTTTTAAAACTTTTGTTTTTGAATCTGTTTTGCTTTTCCTCTGCTCTTTTCTGCCTTGATCGAATCTCATCCTTTCTGTTCAACTCTCTCATCCTTTCTTTTCGACTCCTACCTTGGTTATCCTGTTTCTTGATCTGCTTCTCTGTATTTCTGTGAAATCTGCCAGCGATCGCGTAGCAATCGATGAATTCTACTTCCTCCAGCCCCCAAAAGACGCAGAAGGCCGTCCCGCAAAGAAGGGGCCAGATCAAAGCTCAAATATTTGCGAGCTGGGCCGAGAAGTTGTCTTCTGTTGCCTCAAAAGCAGGGGAAGCAATCAGCAATCTCATAAAGTCAGGGAATGATGGTGTCAGAAGCCCCGCCTCTACAACTCCACCGCCAAGTGACTACACTTCTGACGGTTCTTCTGGTCAGGCTTGAAACATGACAGCATTTTCTTGTTTGATCTCTAGTCTAGTGCTTTCAGTTGTGTGTTATTTGTAGTTCAGGATGCAGCCTTTTTTCCCTTGGTATTTTTGGAATAAGGAAATAGGCAGTCCACAAGGAACAGATGCTCTTGAACTCTGTTGATTTTGATCCAGGCAAGAGCACCTGTTTTCTTCTGTTTGGTTTAGTCCTGTGGTTGTGTGAATATGTAGTTTGCAGTTACTGCAGCTTTGTTTTTATGAGCTGCTAACTGCACTGTTATTGACTCTCTTCCTCTGTTGTCTCCGTGTTTTATTGTGGAGATGGTGGTCTTGGAAGCGGGTTTATGTTTGTAGTAGTGTTTTCTGGTTTTCATTTCAATAATAGTTGTCCCCAACAGCAAGACAGAAACGAAACCATATCCATTTTATCTTTCATATCCATTTCTGCTCAGGTGGACTTGTTCAAGTTTTGTTTGGCTCATTTCTTGTCTTGTTCATCAGATATCCGACGACGAATGAAGTTCCTTTGCCTCTGGCGCAATTAATATATCTGATGCTGTCTTCCATACGAACAAAAACTTGGCCCTTAAATTAATCCAGGATCAACAACCGAATCTTCCCTTGTACCACTTATTGTATACCATTTGTCTGAATTATGCTGCTACTCCGTCATATGGATTGCCGGTAGTGGTAGTAGTATTTTAACTTCGCTCTGATGGATTTTCTGAAATGTTAATAATTACTACTAAAAAAGGGTTGCACTTTTTCCCTTTACGTGCAGCAGATGGAAGTGCTTTTTGCACTTTTTTAAACTAGGAGTGTATAATTTTCAAATCCGAGTAGTGTTTTTCTGGTTATTTTAGGTTTGATAGGTCACATCAGCAAAACATTAGGCAAATCAAGAGAGAGTCACCTGGAAATTACATGCTGCTAATTAATACTACTAATTAGCTAGTGGATGACTAGTGGGGACAAACCTTAATAATTTATTTTTGTTATTTTTCATTCATTATTAGTCCCTAAACAGGGCTAAAGAAACATTCGTTCTTAAAAGTTGAAAACCTCAGTTTCTGAGCTTTTTGGTCGTATCTTGAGTTTGTGTAGCTTTTGGCCATGTCTGCAATGTTCCACCAAATTGCGTTCTTTTTTTTTTTTTTTGTTGACTCAAATAAGCATAGATCACTTTGCATTTGTATCCTCCAGAGTCACACGACTTTCCACCTACCATACATGAAGTAAATATGAAAAGGAGGGATAAATGGCTTATACTCCAGTTTTAATAGTCAAACTTGTATAAAATATTTCTATCTGAAGTTAAATAAAATGTATTGATTCTTGAACGTAAATGAGGTGTGAACCAACAACAACAAGAAGACTAGAATTGTGATGTAAAATTTTGGCGACATTAGATTGAGTGCACAAGTTTCCCTTAAATATAGACAACTTTTACCATTCCTAACGAGCCAACTTTTTGAATGGACCTAATTTCTTCTCCATTTGGTAGCGTATGCCCTTTCTACGATTAACCAAACATACGCTAGAATAATTAGGAAATTTCGGCCCGCATAAGGGCTTAGCGTCATGCTTAATTCTTAAGCTTTTTTTTTTTTTTTGTCAAACAATTCTTAAGCTTATTGAACAACTTGTTCTGTATGCGCATTTGCCCGGAATCCAGGCTCTTTGGCACTATACACTGACTCGTTTTCTAATGTCTCTTCTTTGTTGATTTCTTTGAGTTTGAGGTGTTATCAAAGGTGAAGACATAGTAATATTTGACGCGTTTTCTGCCCAAAGTGCCGTGACCACTTAAAATAAAGGGTTAATTACAAAAATTTTCTTTTAAGGTTTGGTCAAAATTGTAGTTTATCTCTTAACTTTTATTTCTTCTTACTTCACCCCCTATTTCAGTCCAACTCAAATCAAGTTGGCCAATAAAACTGTTGAGTGGATGAAAATGCACTACTATTTACTATTGCCTTTTGAGTATCCTTGTGGAGTTACCTTAGGTAACCGTTTGTGTATTTCTGACCAAAAATGGTCCAAAAAAATTTTAGTTTATAAGGAAAGGCCCTTAAGATTCTTTGTATGTTCAAATTACAAGATATAATTTTTATTATAGAATAATTTTTTTGAACTTTTGGATAGAATACATTTGGAATACTAGCATTTTTTTCTTCCCAAAATTGTCCTGCATATAATTATTTTAGGTGGGTAGACCCTGAATTTTGCAAAAAAAAAAAAGAAAAAAAGGAGGGAAATATGTGTTATATGGTAATCAAGGAAGACAAACATGTGTTTTACTATAAAGTTTATCCTTTGTTTTTCACATATCTTAACTGCAATACAACACATATTTCCCTTCCTTTTTTTAAAAGTTAAATGTCTATCCATTAAGCTAATTACGCGCATAATGATTTTGGTTAGAAAAAAGAGAGCTGGTATTTCAATTTATTTTATCTAGAAATTCAAATAATGACAATTATTCTATGGTAAAAATCAAACATTGTAATTTGAACATCCAAAAAAATCTTATACTAGTTGTCTTCCCTTAGAGACCATATAGAAGGGCATTTTTGTCAAATCAAATATTTTAATTGTCAACTTGTTGAATTGAATTGCAATAGGAGGTGAAGTGAGAATAAATAAACGTTAGGAGGTAAAATGCAATTTTGACCAAACGCTAAGGGGAGTTTTTGAGACTAACCCTAAAATAAATGACCACTACTTGTCTTTTCTTTTTCCCTCTATACTGTGAAAGAAACTTCTCTAAAAAAGAAACTAGTCAAATTTGCTAAATACAGAGTCATAGCAACCATGAATTACAGAGAAACTTCTAATTTTAGAAAAGTACTCAACATCCGATTTTATGGCTAGAAACTATGGGATGTGAACTTTTCTTTTAGACTAACTAGTTATTCTATCTTAAGTAAAATTTGCTCTGAAGATCAAGTACTAAAACAGAAAAAAAAAAAAAAGCTTATCTGGAGCAATAATAACTCGTCAACATGCATGTTTTACTTGTGTGTAGGTGTAATCCAAAGAGGTAAGCGGTACAGACAAGGCCTAATCCATTTAACGGCTTGTGTTTAAGCATTTGAGGTCCGACCACCAAATGGGCACTAAATTCTACCAGCAGTGTTGTCTCTTTGTTCCTAAATTGCAATGGTCATTGGCTGGTTGGTCGGTCAATTCCAGGCTCTAGCAAATGGCCGCCAAGAACAATCAACGTTATATTACTGGCGGGTACTCATTCATTCCTCAATTCATACAGTACTAATAACTAGAGGGCTGACTTGTTCGCTGGAATTCTTACGTGTTCCCACTTCATTTTCTGGCCTTACCCATCCCAGGGCCACTGCCCCCGTCTTCTTGACGGGTATCCTTTCTTCACTCTCTCGCGCTAGTAGGAGCTGCTAGTAGCTGGCGGCTGGACTCCCAAGTCCTAAAGCTGGCCTTCCAAGTCCTAAAGCTGGCCTTTGTTGATTTATGAAATAATTTTTTTTTCCCAAGCTACCACCATAATTAAAGAAAATGCCATCTGTTATTTTATCTATTTAGAAACACTTTATGATGGGACGCGACCTTATGGTCTTATCTCTTTAAGCAAACAAGTTGGTGCGTGTAATATGGTTTGATTTTGTGGCGTTGGCAATAATGTTAATCAAACTGAGCACGTCATTAACAAGCATATATATATATATGCAGTGGCCTTGTTTTACTTTTCTTGCTTGGAGGCTGTTCAGTCTGATTTTACTAGTGCTAATTTTCGTGCTCCGCGCTTTCAAAGAAGATCTTCATCTTTCCTGATGTCAGCGGCTCCGATTAAACCAAGAATTCTAGGATGGAACGAATATTGAATAAGTATTCCTTCTTCGTCGTCAGTCCTGTAAATACTTAAATAATTGAGCGGGTGCAACCGTGCAAAGCTGACGCCACAAGGATATGAGCTTGCGTTTTTCGATGAGATCATCAATGACGCTGTGTCACTGGGACCCCGACCAAGTCACTTTTGTGACCTTAGATTTGTTGTTTTCTCTTTTTTTTTTCCGAAGCAAATGTTGTCATTTTAGATGATTTCTTCCGTCCCTCCCCTGGATTTGCCTGATAGTGGTTGACTAATAATAGTAATTAGTGAATAAACAATAGTTGGAAGAATAATGTAGACCTAAGTAATAGAGCATTATTTTACTCGTTCCCTAGACTGTTGGTGGACACTCTTATTCGATTCGGACTTTGCCAACTTGGAAATCTTCCTCGAGATTTGTGTGAGGAAATTATGGTGTTTTGTGGGGTGGGAGAAGTTAGGTATACAAAGGGCTGCTAGAGATTTTTTTTTTTTGGTAAGAGGGCTGCTAGAGATGCAAACAATTTGCCAGCAGTTCGATGATGGCTCAATTTGAATTCGGTCAAAATCGAACTATTGCTTATGAATTCAAGTCAAGCATGGGCCTTAAAGGGGGAGGCTCCAGTGCTGGATGAGCTTATTTGAGTAATTAGATTTTTTTAATTAAAAATAATATAGATGTAAAATTACATTTGTAGGTACTGAAGTTGTAAAATTTACTACTAAAAAATCGAACTTAAACTCAAGTTGCTTAAGTTCGACATGAAAGGATCCTCTAGTTCATTCGAGATGAATTCGCACTCATATACTACTTGCTCAAGTCGAACTCGAGTTTAAAAATTTTTACTCAATCAAGTTCAAACTCGAATAACACTGCTAATGATTGAATTCGAGGTCGAGCATGATATTACTTGAATTCAATTTGTCTTGAATACATCCCTAGATATACAGAAAGCCCCTGGCTCCCAATCGCCCAAAACCCCCCGGGCCGCGGACGGGACCAAAAAAAAAAAAAAAACTACCCTGGCCGAAGGAGAAAAAAAAAAAAAGAAGCAAAAAGCATGTCAAGCAAAGATCTAGAATTTGGGCCACCATATCCGTATATTGTTGAAGGTGAATTTTTGGCAAAAAATATTTTGTGAATAATGCTCAAGACAACTGGCAGATTGGACTTAAAGGCCACATGCTTTTGGGGCGAAGAGAAAAGAAGCCCAAGCTGGACTTTGCGCAGCCGGGCACCGACCACAATGGATAAGCACCAAAAGCTTGAAAGAGATTGAGGATGAAATCAACGAGGACCAATTTGCCATTCTCTCCTGCCTTTTGGATTTTAAGGTTCTATTGGAAGCCACATATTCGCAAGCCACAACTAATGCCCCGTGTATTAGTAGTATTTCCCTCAATGTTAGACTCCAACAACAAATGAACAAAACCATGGGCTGTCATTTGACTACTTGCTTTTTCCCATGCAAAACCACCTTACATTTTAAAATCATTCGTCCAATTTAATCGACTGCATCTACTGTGTAAAAAGTTCTAATTTGGTGAGGAGATGGGCTTATACCAGAAATATTTTTTTCTTTAAAAAAAAAAAAAACCGTACCACGCGATTGTAAAATTCGCAGGCTTCCAATTTGCACATCAACGGCTTCAAATCCTTCGAGTCGCGTCCCCGTCGCAATTCAGTCGATCATGTGAAAGAATTCCGCGAGGCGTGGATTCCACTGCCCACATAAACGATCTTCCTTTTTAATTAGTGGCTTCCTATTAAGTTTCTTTTTTTTTTTTTGTCAAATATTAAGTTTCTTGAACTGTGTGAATTATTGCCATCTGATTTTTTTTTGTTTCGCCAAACCAATTAGCTCGTACAATTAGTATTAATACAAACCAATTTGTTAGCTTAAAACGCTTTTACAGAATATGCAGATTGATTTCGAGGAAATTAAAGAGATTTTCCCACTCAGAAGCCCACAAATCCCACTTAATGATTTTATGACCGCACGCAGATCAAATTATTTTCATTAAATTTACAGCTTAATTACATGGAAGATAAAAATTATGCTAATTAATTCTTTATAGCTGAAGAATAGGGTAGCAAATTAAAGCCCAAAAATAGTAGTAAATAATCCGAAGACCCATACACGGAATGAAGAAATTCAGCAGCTTATGCATTCGATCCCAAAATTTATCGAATTGATTCAATTACTTGTACAAAAGAAGAAACAACAAAGGTTATCTGACTTCAAACGCACAAATATGGTCAAAAACTGATTTATATACTCTTAACAAAATTCTTGGCTCATTATTAGTTCCATGAAGCTTTTGATTTTTCAGATGGCCAAAACAATGCTTGAGTTCATTGTTTCATTTTTTTTTTCCTCACGAAATTGAACTGACTCCCAGAATTTTTTTTTTTTTTAAAAATTTTTATAGCTATCCACGGTAATAAGAAAGGAAGATAGAGGAAAATTGGGATTTCATGAGGGGGCGTTTGTACAGTTTATCTAAAAGAGCCAGCCAAGCTGTATACTAATTACTAAGTTGAAGCGGATGCTACTGATTAAACAAACAAGGAAGGAGTCTGGCGCAGGTAGTGGATTCCACGTGGATGCATTTTACTAGCGGGACCGAGGAATTTAAGGGCACGTCAGGGAGCGCCGGAGGGGCGGTCAGAAACAGGGAGGAGGAGGCGGCGGGGGCAGCCGAAAATCTTAAATCTTTAAATTAAATGTAGTAAAAATTTACAAAATGATTTGAACTTGTGAGTAATTCTCATTAGCTGTGAAGCTCTTCTAAAAGCAGGGATTTGCTCCATGCCATTGTTGTTGATGAATTATGTACAGGATTGCATTTCATTGAAGAGAAAAAGATATAGGAAAAAAAAAAAAAGGAAACTTCGTGACCAAGCTACCTCAGGCAGCTGAAGCCAGAAGCAGGCCAACATATAATAATGTGCATTTGTTTGCGCATAAGTCCACCACCACTCAAACATCAGAACTAAAAGCCTCGCTTCACTTCAGTCAAACCGATGCACTTCTTACCTTTCTTCCAGATACTCTGAAGCCTTATTTCTACTTTCCCCTGTTTTTCCCTTGTGTTCTCCTCCTTCTCCTCCTCTTCTTCTTGTTCTTCTTCCTCTTCGTCTTCTCCTCCTCCTCCTCCTCCTCCTTCTCCCTCTTCTGCTCCTCCTCCTCCTCTTGAAAGTTTTCCATTTTTCACCTTAAAATTCAAAGGAAATTGCCAACTACAGCCTCCACAATGAAGAAGAATCCAAAGGTAAGGCTTCCCCCAAGGAGGGGGCAGATCAAAGCCGAGATATTTAGGAAATTCGTCAAAGCAATCGTCTCAATTGCGGCCATGGTTGGGTGTCAAGGAGGGAAGAAAGGTGGCTATGGTCTCGCCAAGAACCCTATAGTTCCGACTGAAACTACCGCCATGTCTTGGAGTAATTCTGCAGGAACAGACAATGGATAAGTTTTACATTCCTCAAGAAATTTTTTTTCGCGTTGTTGTTTTTATTACTTACTATTTATCCTAATTTTAGGGAAAAGAAACCGATGTATTTATCAAATTTCTTTTATTGTTTGTTGTTGTTGACAATTTATCTTAATTTGTTTATTCTAAATTGAAGCTCATTTTTTTTTTTTTTCCAGAGTGGTTTCCTCATATCTGCGTTATTGTTCTTCCCTTTTGTTATTATATTCTAGTCATTTATGTCCATAATAGATTCAGGACACGAGCCGTTGACAATAATTATTCTTGGCCCAACTCCTCCTTTTGACAAGGTGTAAGTCCAACATAAATGTGTTCTGGAAAATTGGAGCTTATGACTTCTCCTTTTGACAAGGTGCAAGTCCAAAATGATTGTTCAATAGTAGCAGTAGCACCTGTACCAAATTTTTAATTCTAATATTGTAAGACTGGTTTTCAGTTTAACTGACATAAACCATTGCACGACCGACAAGTTGAATATATATATATATATATATATATATATATATGTATATGAGTTGCTGGTGATCCAATTGGTTTTCTTGTTAGTCAATATAAAGAAAGTGAATTAAATGACGCACATTCATAGTAGTTCCGAGATGGAAAAGAAAGTCGGTGGACCATGGACCATGAAGGCATGAACAATAGACAAAAAGCAGCTAATATTTCAACATTAGAAAAAACAATAGACAATAAATGATGAAGAGTACAAAGATACGGTAAAGAATTCTAAATGAGCAGAAAGTGGGGCGTACCAAGTTCCAACTCCCACGGCCCTGGGACGTCAATTGGTGGCGGGATGGCGGCTCAGGGTGATTCGCGGACAACATAAAAATGAAAACAGGAATTATAAATGGAGCAACATTCGTGTTGGAAAACGCAGTAGTAGTAGTACAATAATTCAATTGTGCCCTGTGAGTTGATATGACCTATTCTCTCCGGAGAGGTGGGGAGCTCTACGCACTTTGGTAGAGATTTATTTGTTGTCCACGTGCTTCACTGCAGTTGGCATTTCAATCCCACAAAAATATTTATTCTTTACGGTAATTGATATTTATTTTGGGGCAAAAATCACAGGTATTCTTTACAGCTTCGACTAATACTGTTCGAATCGAGTACGGAGAAGCTTTTCCAATACTTAATATTTTTTTATTTTTATTGATTTCAAACCAGAAATCTCATGATTAAGAGATGCAAATACCAGTTAGTAGTAATAAAAAATTTATGAATTCAATCTTGATGCTAGCACAATCATTCTTATTACTTGTATAAATCAATTAGACCACTAATACGGCAAAGAATGTTTTAATGTCACGCCAATTTTAGCAAAAATTGCCTTTCAAAAATAATATTGTGATGATATTGATTTGTCTTGAGAAGGATACCTTGTGACATGAAATGCCCCGCTAAACTGAGCACATAGCCGAAATTGGGAAACTAGTTTACCACTACTACTACTATCATTTTATTATTTCGTAATCTAAGACTGATTGGTCCACTTCCCGGAAAGGCAAGTGAGATTATTGCCTGAATCTAGTCGTCCTTGAGGGAAGTCTATCAATTCCAAAAGTGACAAATTCGTTTGCTATCATGGATAAATAACCCCAAAAAAAAAAAAAAAGGAGTGCAAGAATTTGGAAGTGCTTGCAACTGAAATAAATAATTATATAGGCCTACATCACCAACACCATTTTTTCAGTCGAAATTGCTTTTTGTTAAGAATGAAGACATTAACCAAAGGACAATACGAGGAACCAATGTGACCCATGTTAAGATTTCATGATGATATCTTTTCCGAGTACGATAAGATAAGATATTGTGTTGATTCCCATCGGAAAATAGGTACCTCATGCAACGATAGCTTAATGGATCCGTAATTACTTAAGCATACTGCATCTATTGTAGTCCCACCATAGGCCCAACACCATTATGGCTTTCAGGCTCCCCAGCAAACCCCACTAGCGTGGTTTTTTTTTTTTTTTTTTTTTTGCCAACGAGGAAGAGGTGGAAATTAAGAACTAGAGAGGAGGTAAAGGGAATTTGATCCCAAATCCCTTACTAGTTGAATACTACTGATCAGGTATCGAGGAGTAACAGTTTTTTTAATAAACTCGTAATAGTGACCATTTATTTTGCCTTAAAAAAGATCCATAAACAAAATGTGACCATTTATTCTTGGCATTAGTATTCTATTATAATCAATGTCCCCACATGTTTGATAGTTTTGTTATCCATTTTTCATCAATCTCAAATTATAAACTACCTTCCAATTAAAAAATATAGTTAAATTTTAAATTTTTTAAAATACCCTTATTTAATATACTTCATTATCAGTAAATATAACTTACCTTATTTAATACAGTCAACTTTTGCACCAATAAGTGCTTTGACATATGTCTTAAATGGTGCGATATACCATTATTATTCTTGTTGTTGTTGTTAATGTAGGGGTATAGTTATTAATGATGCTGCTAATATTATTGTAAGGGTATTTTTAAAAAAATATTAGACTAAATTTATTTTTCTAATAAAATTAACTAAATTTTCTTAAATTATGTAAGAAAAACCAAAACTATGAAAATGGGATGGACGGAGTGCGCATTTTATCACTTAACTACATCACTCGTGAATAAGTCGGATAAGATCACTATGAGCTGTTGACAATATTAAAACGAGCTAATTTTTAATGTTTCTGTTTAGTGATTAAGGTTTTAGTCACATTGAGCATTGATGTCAAAATTATGGCGGGTTTATGTGTTAAATTGTGTCAGTTTTTAGTGTTACAACTTACAATTAGTAGGGAATTAATTTCATGGTTAATTTGGCCATTGAGTTACCATAGGTCTATAGAGTCGATGAAGTAGTACTTTTTTTTTTTTTTTTGTTGACACAGGGGTGTCCGGGTCAATCCTTACGGGGCCCGACTAATCCCCTGCGACTCGAGCCTTGGCGCCCCAACCCGACCCAAGCACGGTAAGTGCGCGGAGGAATCCAGCAACGCAGGGACTCGAACCTAGGACCTAGAGGTTTACCAGGAGGAGGTGCCGCCGCTGGACCATTCAGGCGGGGGCCGATGAAGTAGTACAATCGTACACCATTTAATGTCCTTGTCGCAGATTTGCTTCAATTAGGCAAATCCGTCTGAAAGTTTGCGGATGACAAGATATTTGATTTGTTTGCTTAGAGGCTTCGACACGGTCCCCCTTTGCTGAGTCCTTTTCTCTTTTCTAGGTATTTTCCGAGTGTTAAACAAAGAATTTTTATTCGTCAATATAAGCATCCGTCCCAACTCTGTCAATGATGGGATTCTTGACCGTAAAAAAGATCCTGTGACATGATGTACAGACCAAATCGATGGATCAATTGGCCCGCCTAACACAATGAGACTCTCGATCGATTGGATCAAATTTGTGACTGATCAAAGACGTACAACTCCCCTTAGATTGCTTTTGGACCGATATAGCCGTTAACTCTTGTATTTGTTCTAATTATGTGTGTATGTGTGAGTTGCTTTCCGTCTCTGGAAAAAAAAAGCTGATTCTATGTCTTCTTGTTTTTCCAAAATTTCAATTGCGTCCCCATTTTTCTTTTTTGGGGTGCTAACACGTGTCATAACCTTTTTTTTTTTTTTTTTAGTCAGACCGAAATGAATCAGTGAAAAAATCCACACCAGTAACCCCATTCGGACATTTGGAGCCTTTTTTTTTTTTTTTGTGGATGCAACATTTGGAGCCTTTTTATGTTTGGTTGGTTACGCCTGTCCAATAAAAGAACGCTCTTCAAAATGAGCTTAAATACCACAGAGCAACTCGCCTGAATGCCCAGCGTTCTTAGTAGCGAAATGTGCTAGCAGCTGCTGCAATCAGAAGAAAAATAGCAGTAGCAATCGTTAATCAAAAAGCGTTTTGAGAAGACAATGAAGCATCACAGCCTAATTGATAAGATGCTTTAGCTATGATCTAACATGTCACGGATTTAAGTTATCAAGGGATAAGTGAGAAAGCATTTTTTATCCAATTTACAAATTTACGGAAAAAAAAAAGGGTTCCTAAAGGCGCTGCCTTCTCTACCATAACTGACTCTGCATGGGGCAGCGAGGCACTAGTGATTCTGGTGATCGCCAACTTTTTTTCACTTTTTTGGCATATGGCGCTGTTACTTAGTAAATACAGCGAGAAGTTCTCAAGTATATATTCTCCATCTTCATGGACAAAACCAGCTTCATAATTTTATATATTACCAATGTGATGATACTTGAAGATGGCATAATAATTAATAGTAGTAGTAGCAAAGGATTTGGTGCCTCCCTCATGAGTGTGACTGCATAAAGCGAGTTCGTGAACATGTAGATTCGTCGCCGACTCAGATAGTGAAGTAGTAGTAAAAGGTTTACTTGGACTGCCAGACTGCGTGATCAGGTTCAGCCTTCAAGTCGAGTGAGAATGGACCTATGTAGGGTTGCCCTTCTGGGATCATGCTTTGCTGTCTACACTGTTGAAAGTGGAAGATTTGATTTCTTCGATCGAACTTTGCCCAATCAGCATGTAATGACAAATTTATTTCTGGAGCATTGGCTACTGAAGTTTCATATCATATTCGTCAATTAAAAGCTCAAAAGAAAAATCAAACAGATCCAAGTGTCATTTGTGCACCTGCAATATATATGCTGTACAGCTATAGTTTTTGCTGCCCCCCAACAACCATGTAATTAATCTCATCCTTAAGCCTCCAATCCATTAAGTTGATGTTGAAGCTGTCCCGACAAATTGACAGTCTTGGGCGTGCGATTCTGCAGCGCTAAAACTTGAAAGCGTCACGAACATGCTTTGTAGTTCAACTTTTTGTAAGAGTACTGTTGATGCAGCATTTGAGCTTTTTTTTTTTTTTCTTTTAACTGGCCTTGCTTTCACCAAACTAGGCCAACACTTTTTTAAATAAAAAATAAGTGGGAGAGTCCCAACTCGAAACATCAAACCCTCTTACAATACTTACAGTTATGTTTGCTTTTCTCGAATCATCCAACTCATCCCACCCGACCCGCCAGCAACAAAGGCCTGATCATTAAATGATCTCCAAAATTTCAATGTTTGAATCAAAACTTCATTTCCCATTCTTTTCCCTTCCCTCTTTGTTCTCACTCATAAACAACACTTGTTGCGGTTGTAGAAAGAAGTTTCCTGCTTGGAGTGTAAGAAATACGTGTCGATTGGACGCCCCTTCAAAGCTTAGAGCCCCACCTTAGAATCTTATAAGTACGCCCTTTCCAAGTATATGCTGCAATCATTCGTCTTTATTTCACTCTGTTTTCCCCTGTTCTCTATACTCTCTTCGAACTTCTTCCTTCGACGCAATTCTGGAATGGAACCCCCGGCTTTAGGAACCGAGAACAACCCAAAAACAAGACTTCCACCCATGAGAGGCCGGATCAAAATCAGGATTTTTAAGATGATGGCCAAATCAATGGTTTCATTCGCGTCGATGATCTTCAAATCTGGAAAACCAAAGAGGGGAGGTGGTGAAGGATGCCTCGGCTCACTTCCGACAGTCCCGACCTCGACTGCAGATGGGCTCAGCTGAGGAGGCCAATTTCGGCGATGTTTCTAATCGGAATTCAAGAGAGTGTGGGAATCTGTTTGAAGAATGATGACAAAGCTGCAACTGAATAAGTAGGACTCTTTCTTTTCTTCCTTCCCCCCTTCTTGGTTGTGGTTTTTTTTTTTTTTTTGTTTTTTAGGTGGTGGGGTGGCGATTGGGTAGGTGGGGGTTGGGGGAGGCCTTGGTGGTTCTTTTGCCTTTGGCTCCATGAGCAGTATATGCTAGACAGTGGGGTAGCAGCCAGCAGTTGAATTTCAGTGCAACCGTCAAAACTGTATCGTATCTTTGTATTTACCATATACTTGTTTTTGTTGTGGACTCTCTCTTGATTTAATTCTGTCTTCTTAAAATTTTCATAGCACTACAGTATTTTTTTGATTTACTAATCTGTGTTTTGCAAATGCTGTCAATATATATATATATATATATATATATATATATATATATATATCGTCGTTCAACAGTGATCGAATTTTCTTTTATAGTAGATATTTATTGACATTCTTTAATAATGCATCGCGTAATCCTCGCGACGGTGGAAAAAAACACAGCAATCTTAAATCTGGCTAAAAGCAGTTTATTGCCTGTGTTTCATCCATTAAAGAAAAAAAAATGAACTCTTTTTTTTTTTTTTTCCTTTTGGAAGATGAGTACAAATACTACTTATCTAATGAATAAATTGACGAAGAAGGAACGAAATGAATAAATTGCAAAAGACAAAAAGCAACAGGAATAGAAAAATCACCTTCCTACGCATGCTACTCCAGTTAATAATCATCATAATTAAACAATAAACAAACAGAGAAATCGTTTAATAACACCTCTGAAGCTGTGAAGTCACAGACGTGGGAAGCGGCGACTATGATGGTTAAGCCTTGACGTGACACCACGACTAACAATATATTAAGGGATAATATCAAAACGAGCCCGGAGGTTTCTCTTAATATCACCTAGCGCCCCTAAAACTTCAAAAATATCACTTACCTCCATTACTTTTAGTATTTCTTTAACAAAATTTTCAAAAGCCCTAAACTACCCTTTTGCTCATTTTGTTAAATAAAAGTACTCCTAGACCGCTTTGTTTGCTTCAAGAAAAATCACCACCTAAAAAACAATCTCTAATGATACTACCACATCACAAAACTATAATCCATAAAAATATAAATTTGAAAAATAAAAAAATATTTTTAAAGAAATACGCTAGCACCATTTTAACTCTATATGATCAAAACCGATTTTTTATGAATCTTATATTTTTTTTTTCCAATTTCTTCTCAACCCATGACCCAAGTATTTAAGTTGTACTAATCATTATAAAGATCAAATCAAAATGAATAGAGAAATCATACTCCATTCTATCGTAATCGCAAAAAGTAAAAGATAAACAAAATTTAACTTACTACTATAATTTATTAATAAAAATTGTATCGTCATCCAAAAAAAATGAGTAAGAGAAAACATTGGAAAAAGGGAAAAGAGAAGGAAGTGAATTTTGTTTCTTTTAAAATTTTTTTTTTTGAATTCCATTTATTTGATTTGTGAATTATGTATCAATGAGGGTTAATATAGTCTTTTTGTAATTATGAGGGAGATAAGTGATATTTTTAAAACCTCACGGATGTTAAATGATATTAGGCGAAGCTTCAAGGGAGGTTTCTGATATTATAAGTTTAATTAGTCGGTTGGTCGTGGAATGAAAGCAGCACTTCAAATTCTCTTTCACAAAAAAGTAAATATATGAAATCTCTGAAAGTGAAACAAGTTGATGTGATCCAAAACAAAAAGAAAAAGGACCACAAAAGATTAAACTGCCTTAGAATGGAAAGGAAATGAAACTCGAGAAGAGGTAGAAATGAAACTGAGAAAGGAAATTCAAGAATGAAAGGCGGATCCAACTTTTGACATTCTAAATTATGTAGCAAGCATCTAAATACTTGCGCTAAGTATTGCACTAATAATTGACAAACAGCTGACGTTCTTGACTCACCTAAACCTTGATACTAATACCGTATAATTTGTGCTTGTAATTAACATAACCGACATCCAAGATTTGCATCAAGAAATCTAGCAGTTTAATTTATTGATATGCTGTATATATGAGTTGAGTTCAACGAATGTCTAAATGGCTTTTCTTGTTTATGCTACCACGCGAAGGCATCCATGCAACAAGTCCACAAATATCATATGAAAGTTTTGAAACGGCTGATAGCTACACCAAGAATTGGTTCCAGCTGCCAAGAGAGCCTCCATTAGGAGCAAATTAATATATGAACCCTCCTGTTTCAGTCTCTTAATCACTATTATTATCTAAGCATTTCTGAATTGTGCTGACTGTCAATAGACTAGGGGTTTTTTTTTTTTTTTTTTTTGGGGTGTGCAAGACCACAGTTGCGTTGCTCTCCTCACTTAAGCGATGAGGTTTAATATGTTTCGCTAATTTTCTCCATTTTGATGGGCAAATTCAGTCTCTTTTGTCGACTTGGCACCACCTAGTTTTGATATGGAAGTCGTCAGTAGAAGTAGCAAAATGGATAAATGGTTGATAAATGATTTTTGTTTAATGGATATAGGGTTTAAATGGATAATGGAAAACCATAATCCATCCATTTAACCATTTAAGCCGTTAGTAGAGTAGACTAATACTGTAGTTTTTTTTTTTTTTTTCTGGGTGTGCATACGGATTCTCGTTGTCTATATTCCGTAGTCCATATTTTGTTGCCCTTGCAAGTTTTTTTGGTTCCTCGATGATGATTCACAATTATAGTTCACTCCCACGCCTCTTTACTGCTTATCATATTCTTATTCATTAAATTAGGAATTCATCAAAATTGATTATAATGATTGGTTAGAATGTAATCCAATAAATCTAAAACAAATATAATGTGATAAGAAAGTTCTTATTCATAATGCTTGAAGATTATCTCAAGCTGCTACCCAAAAATAAAAATAAAAGAAAGAGCGATTTTTTCCATTTCCATAATGTGTAAAAAATTGTCAATAAAAATTTCATTCTATAGTCAAGATAGAAATTGCAGCAAACTATCTTACTAGAAAATTTGAGTGAAAATGAAAAAGATTAAAAAGGAGGAAAAAGGGTAGTAACTGGTTAAGATTCAAATCTAAAGAATTAGTTTTAAGTTTAAATCTCTTTCTTTCTTCTGTTTCTTAAGTTTCACCTTTTTCCTACTGAAAATTTTTTTTAAAAAAAGCAACTTGAGTTCAAACATTTGATAATGATGAATTTAATACTTGGAATAGATTTAGGCTGTATTTGGAGTTGCGGTGCTTCTTGTAAAATGCATTTTTAGGTGCTAAAAGTAAAACGTTTGGTGAATATATCATCCCATAAAATTAGGAGTAAAAGTTTTGGTGTTAAAAACACTTTTAGCAAAAGGTTAAATTTGGTACTTTTATAGTAGCTTTTGTGATTTTAAAAATAAAACATTAAATTTAATCATTTTATCCTATATTATGAACTAAATAAAGAGATAAATATATTTAAAAATTTTTAAATTACATATTATCCAATACAATAAGTATTTATTGAACTATATCTCCAAATAATATATTTAAAAGCATTTAAACACTTAATAAGTATTTTTATTAAAAACTCTATTGAAAAATTACTTTTTAATAAGTTATTGTAACTCAAAACAGGCGCTTAGTAGAAGGCAAAGAACATGTGATTATTAAGCAACTAAAGGGAAAAAATCTACAAAAAAAGAAAAAAGAAAAAGATGAAAATATACTGAAGTAGTTACAAGACAATAACAAAAAATGATTCTTCTCAAATTTAACTAACTCATAGAGGCCAGTAATCAATATTTGGACTACTTGTTTCTAGCTCCACTTCTTTCCTGTGAATTATACAAGCGCTCAGCGATGATGTTCTTTAGTTTTGTGGGCCCACAACGACGACGCTTTCTTTCTGGAAGCAAGAAGTTGTGAGTCCTGGGTCCGTCTTCCCATTACATTCTATTTTGCTAAATGGATTTAAATGGTTCAAGTGGATAATTCATGTAAATCCATCAATTTAATTGGTTTTATCCATTTAAAATCATCATCCTTTTTTTATATGGATGGATAAATGGATTTGAATCCATTTTTTGTCACCTCTAGTCGTCAGCAACTTCCAATTGTGGTCAGGCCTTGAATGACATTTCACTGTTAGATTCAGTTTTCACAAATGCTTTTCCATATATTTTCATGCTAATGTCATGTGCCTCAAAAGATGGACTTCAAGATTTCGACAATTGATATTCATTCCAACTCCAGGCACTAATAATCTAGATGTTAAAATTACTCTTTTTTGTGCTTTAAAAATTAATATGACAAATCCTTCCAAAACAAAAAAAAAGCCTAATGTGACAAAGTTAAATCGGATCAATGACCATCAGCCCATTAGACTCCGCAAAAATGACTTGTGTCCAGACACTTTGTGAATTACGATGAAACTTCCATCTTTATTTGTCCAAAGCGAGAAAAGAACCAAAAAAAAAAAAAAAGTCTTTTAAATGGGGGCAATAATGTAGGTAGTGTGCTCGGAAATATTCCTGCTGTACGGACATGGGCAACCCATGAACTTGGCTTTGATTACTTATGGAAAATGACAAAAAATGGCAAAAGAAATGTAGGGTAATACTAGGGGTCCCGTAATATGTTAATAATAATATAGTAATATGGCATCCATCCAATATGATTCAAGAAAAAGAGAGAGAGAGAGAGAGAAGAAAAAAAAAGGAGGAGGTGGAGATTGCAAAAAAACAATTAACAAAGAAGGTTTAGCGAAGTAATTTCTGGTAGGTAATGCATGAATTACTTCATCTCATCAAGTTGTAGAATCTGCACATTTTTACTGCTCTCATTCTGCATGGCGTAACAAGGCAAACGAAACAAGCAGACAATTTACGATTCTTGGCATCCCATTTTCCTATGCCGTAGAAGCAAAATGCAATTAGTACAACAGCAGTGAATCTGACCAATGTTCTCAAAACGTCACCATCTGCAAGAGAAGGGATTTTCACAAGGCAAAATTTCATTTCAGACAAGGGAAACTCTCGATCTCCTGGATCCTTTACATGCCACTTGTTTCGCCAGTTTTCCCCAAGTCTCGATACAAAGTGAAGTATTGCCGGAAAAATCCTTTTCTGTCGCTATAAATCATTATGCTATTAGAGATGAGAGGTCGCTGCGCTGCAATCGCTTTCTTGCCCAATGGTTTTAGTATTTGAAACGTCTTTCAAACGTAAAAGCGCGTCAAATTTACACTTCTTCTACTCCTGTAAGCTAATCATGCATGGGTTTACCAGTATTTTGTTTTCTTTTGTGAGTGAGAATAGTTCATGAAATCATTTTCTTTTTAAATTCTTTTCGTGGCTTCAGGAAAAGTAAAAAAGTCTGCGCCAACGTTTATTTTAATCATTTCTTAACTTGACCGATTGGCTGATCAGAAGCTCTTGTGAAAAGACTAGCCGGCTTAGACAGTAAAAATTCTTCTACAAACTTGTAAGACAATCCGGTAGTATAGATTGATGGATTGTGTGCCGTGAATCAACAATTTAGGCACAATTAAAGTTTGAAATTTGACATCAATTAGCCAAACCCCAACCTTCATGCACGCACTGCATTTGTCTCTAGGAATTTAAGCGAACACCGCGGGGGTCCGTGTGAATCTGGAACTGTCCATTTGGAATTCGGAAGATTCAGAGCTATACCTCGAAGTCGTCGAATATCTTCCAAATCTAAATGTTGACTTAATATATTTAGAGCAAGTCAGACTTTCTGTTTTACATTTTACGAAAGCAGGAATCTAAACCACAGATGGTCTCAAATTTGCCAATTATGATGCATACGAGACCTCCTGGTGGAGTGCAAAATTGTCAATTTTGGTGTACTATTTTGCAGTTTTTTCTTCGCGTGTCCCGGTCGTTTTTTTGTAATAAAAAAAAATCAGGTAAGTTCGATTTCAATCACTGTTGCGAATTAGTATGCGTTTCTAGAATCGTAAGTCTCTTACATAGATCTTTACAAGAGTTAAAAAAATATGCTTCCGAAACAATAGATTGTAAAAGAATTCAAACATACGATCTTTTCCAAGAAAATTATCTATTATTACCAATTCAACCAACTTGTATTACGATCCCGCCATATGTGAGACCATGTAAGCAGAGTTCAAGATGTTCCTGATTCACTATAGCCAGATAATAACGGGGAACTCATAGATAGGATGCTTACCCTCACGCCCTCATCCCTTGAATGATATGTAGGTTGGAAACAAAAACTCGTTTACACGGGTGAAAAAAAGGGCCCTAATAAGAGAGTACGTACCATGTCTAGATAATGACTCGTAGAAATTTGAGAGGTTGGGTTTCTGGCCTCGCACAACAGCACGAGAATTTAAAGCCGAAGTAGCCAATTTTGTGAAAACAAATGTAGGCATGGCATATATAGACAATGAAGATAGAGTTCCCGTACAGTAGTGTGGTTGCTGCAGCCGGTAGTGGATATGGTGCTGCTGACGGCCATAGACAGCGACCATCATGGCCATGATGACCATGATGATGATCTTAGTGCCGAACCAACCATCTGGATTTTGTTTGCTTGGTGGCTAGCATTTCCTCCTCCTAAAAATATCAAGTTCGTCTAGCAGTACTATTGCCCATTCCAATGCTACTTTTACCTTAGATAACAGCTTCTTTTGCTACCTGCGCACTAAAACAATTTCTTCCCACCTATTATAAGTTGGAACTCGAATTTAACTATACCGGTCTAATGGTCTCAAGTCTCACCATTAAGAAGAGATTTCAGAGATTTAATACATGGCACATTCTTTACTTTACTCAAAATTCAACATATACATTTAATCTTCACTTGAGTTTAAACAAATTTAGGACCCATTTGGATTGCAAGTTTTTCGGAGTTTTTGTGTGTATAATGATATAATATATGCGAAGTAGAAAAGCGATTCAAAAAATTTATCAAGATAAATTTTTCTGTGAAAACTTACGATCCAAACAACGCATTTGTCAATTAGGCTCTTTACCTGCACACATGTTTTTACGACTTTTGATAAAACTATCCAAGTTTAGTTCGCCCACAACCCCTCCCCCCCTTCTTTCATAATTTTCGCTTCTTCGCAAAAGATTTGCGGAAGATTCTATATAAGAATTTAAGACGTTGCACAGAGAGAGCGATGAGATGAGATTATGAACCACTTGGTTATAAAACATTTTCCACAAGAGTCACGCCTGAGAGAGACACAAGAGACCCCAAAGTCCAAAAGCTTGCATGTCTTCCATTATTCATGTCAAGAATATAGCAAGAATCGGATGAACTCGTTAGAAAACGAGAACCAGACAATTGTACAGGAAGAGGAATGACATGTTTCCGTGTTGCCATTACATCTTCCATTTTGGGCGGTACAATAGCAATTGGAGGAAGCTAAGTAGGACTCTCATCACGCCTTGCCTCCTAATGGTTCGGCTGAAGTGGACAGCATAAAATAGGTCAACAAAAGATGGTGCCAGCAGCAGAGTTCAAAAGTCCACCTCTGTAACAGGGAAAACGCACTCGACCTAAGCTAGGAGATAAATAATGACTGACCCTTTAAATCAAAAGTGAGTGGAAGAAAGCCCGAGCAAATTGAGTACATATCCTATACCAATTTTATATGGGCATAAAAAATTGTAGTTCTGAGATTAAGTTAACATGGCTAACCATTTTCAATATTAACTATGAAATCACAATAAGAGTAGTTAAAGATATGAGATCTTTTCGTGGTTTTTTTCTAGATTTGGACCAAGATAATGGTTCGTTGTGGTACTTCTAACACCAATATGTATGTATGCATGTATTCAGGGATGATCCAATGTAGGGCAATCAGCCGGATTTGATAAGAAGCTAAACTTTTTTAACATATTATTTTAGTTATCATGCTTTTCAGAGTAAGACCTGCTTTTCCAATTTTCTAATGAATAGTTAGTATAGAAATATTCAAGTGTTTATTTGAATAAGGTGTGTTGTCAAGGTTTAGACTTGACACTTCTTCTTTCACATGTTTGTGCAATTTTCAATTATGCAATGAGAGCTGCAAGTGAGGTCACAGAGGACTTGGGATGTAGATATGCAGAATGATAGTGATGATCAGGATGTCGATTTGATTCAATGGAACCCGATGTTGTCTAATAACAAAATATGCGGTTAGTTTCTTATAAATGTAAAATCACATCAATTTCTAAAATTTGGCTTTTGGTTTAATGCAGTTACTGCTTTTAGTTTTGTATAAAAAGATATCATATCGTATATTACCTAGTACCCAAAGATAAAGGATCTAAAATAGACAATTTGGATTTTCATTCGCAAATTTAACGTGCACATGATGATGTTCAAGTAAACATCGCCATTATCTCCTCCAATTTTCAGCCATTGCTAAATTATTAGTTATAGAATAAATTTTATGTACACTGATAGTATATATGTTATCGTCGCTGTCCAAACAAGGGTCTAATTGATTTATAATGATAAGCAAGGAAGGGCAATATATATATATATATATATATATATTCTTGTTTCTTTTTGGAATATAACAAACGTAGTGCAAGCTCGTAGGCAAAGATAATAGTAATAATATGATGGTAATTCCTCTACGAATCAGTCCTATTGGCATTCCAATTTTTCATTTCTTTTTGATGGAGAGAGAGCTAAACCTCGTATCGATGCTTAAAGGAGAAAAGAGCAGTCATGATTAATCGTGCTTTGAGGAATGGAAGTGCAACCTTTTCCCCAAACGTTATCATGATATATGGTGTGAAGAAAAGGTGTGAAGTATTATAATACAACATGACTTGGGCGCAATAAACCAAAGCAAGTCAGTACGGCACACCGTAAATTATGAGCACCTCCCCCCTTATAAAAGAAGACAAAAGGGAAAACGAGGGCTGGGTGGGTCAGCAGATAGATCGTGGAGAAGGTGGCTTAAGAGGGTTCTCCACTTGCAATATTGAATGATGATAGCTTTGAATTCTCAAATTGGATGTAATTATGGAAGTGGAAAATCTTCAGCTTCCCCATTGCCAGATTAAAATAACAAGAAGGTTCTCTTGGTCGCACCAATTCTTTAATGTGTTTTATCTACAAAAATATATATGCATGTACATGAAATTGGATGTTGTCTAAATCGTGCTTCTTTTTTTTTTTTTGGGGTAAAATACCAAAAATCTCTGTGTGATTTGTCAAATGTACACTTTACCTTCCCATAGTTTGGAAACCTACAATTTAACTCCCTGTCGTTTCAACTAAAGTGAAATCTGACAGAAAACATCTACAATAACGGTATTTGATTACCACGCACTTCTGCTGAGAGTTGTGGTGTGATAATATTTTCACTTGCCAAAGATACCCCCGTGTGTTTCCAAACCATAAGGAGTTAAATTGTACATTTGGCAAACCACATGGAGGTTTTTGGTATTTTACCCATTCTCAAATGCACGAAACATTCTTCCGAAGAATTAACTTATAGAGGGGCAATTTTGACATTTTTTGTTCAGATGTTAGTTTAGATGTTTTCCGTCAGATTTCACTTTAGTTGAAACGACGGGGAGTTAAATTGTAGGTTTTCAAATCATAGGGAGGTAAAGTGTACATTTGGCAAACCACATGGGGGATTTTTGGTATTTTATCCTCTTTTTTTTTTTGCTAGTTTCATCTTTAATTTCATCTCCTCCTTCACCACCCCTCCTTTCAAAAACCCCTTGCTTCAGAGGTGTAAATTAGAAAACGAAAATTTTTTAGATAAATATTATAACATTTTTTTTATAATGTAATAAATGTAAAATAAAAAATTTATAAGAAATATAAAATCACCTTTGACTAAAACAAGATTAGGTAATGCCCGCACACCTCGATCAAAACGACAAAGGCCAAATATAGAAAAAGCAGTGAATTAGAAGGTTTGAATTCATGTATATGCGAATAAAATAGCTCACTTAAACGCAGCAAATATTTGAATAAATATGAAACGTTTTAATAGTCGGTTGGAGTAATAAAGATCCTCCTGTTAAACATCAATTGGACGTGGACATTATTACAAGCCTGAAACATCCAATAAATGGCTAACTTGAAAGTCAAACCGTGACATGGGTGCTATCAATTTACTACTGTTTCGGGACAAGTTTGGTGTAAGTGAATAGCACGCACACAAGTTGTACTCTACCCCGAAAGAAACCAAAACTCGAAACTGTTTAATTCACATATGCTAATGCATGAAACTGTAACTGCAATCAAGAACTTGTTTAGGATATAGCTGACTTTATGGGAAGGTTAAAAGTTAGGTACTGGGGTGAAAGGCACCGAACCAGTGGTCAAATTGAGTTCTTGTCTACCATTTTAGGTTGGTTCTTACAACAGTTTTTGCAGGAAAAAAGAAAGAAAAATACTCCCTCCGTCCCACTTTGATAGTCCTGTATTCCTTTTTCATCTGTCCCAAATTATAGTCCACTTTCCAATTGAAGAATGTAGTTGTATTTTAATTTTTCTAAAATATCCTTATTCAATGTAAGTAGTTGTTACTATAAACCTATCCCATTTAATGAGAGTTGATTCTTTTTTTACCATCAATTCAAGTTTCCATAAAATTGTACCATATTTAATGTGAGGGTATTTTAGAAAAATAGCAATCTAAATTTACTTTTCCAATAAAGTTAACTACTTTTTCTTAAACTGTGTGAAAAAAGAAACAGGACTATCAAAGTGGGACGGAGGGAGTAGTAAATTTTTTAGAATAGTGAGCCATTATCATGAAATTGGATTTGATGCAGGCAGAATAGCGAATGACTCTAGAGTCTAGACCGGGAGAGGGGACATTTTATTTGCATGCCCTCGCGTTAGGTTATTCACGGCAAATGATTTAGCATTGCACGGTGCCACACGATTGGAGCCCCAAAATCCATGGTAGAAATTTCATAGAGTGTGTTTGGATTGTTATTTTTCCGCCACGTACTCTCTGTTGATGCATTTTATAATTACTATTTTATTTCATATATATCAAATTATTATATTAATTTTTTTAGAAAAAAAAATTCAGAAAAATACAATCCAAACAAAACTTATATAATTTCTGAATTTAATAGCACGTATTTTGGTTTACAGTCCATATTGACATAGCAGTAGTATTCTGAATGAAGTCAACAAAAAGACACGCACACAGCAGTAGTAGTAGAGAGCAGTAGTGTTAGTCAATCCACCTAAAACACTAGTAAGGCTATAATAAATGTAGTATATTATTTAGTAGAGCTTCAACCACCCCACCTCACTGGATTTAATATAGAACTAATCCGAATAAGTAATACCACAACTGGTAATTGATTTTTTGGCCAAAAAAAAAAAAGATCATATGCACGAAACGATGGCAAACAAAAATACGTAAAAGAGTTGATTGAGGGAGAAGAAGGAAGTGAAGTGAAGGTGAAGAAAAATTGAATGTATGAAAAGAAAAGATCCCTTCCCCCGAATCTCAAGTTGACAAATAGGCCGAAAGCTCAAGCAAGGGGCTAATTTGAGATCTGCCACGTGTCAGCCAGCCATCGTTTTTATCAAACGCTCGTACTCTTGATCCAACGGTGATCATGGCACGCTTTCCCAGGTCTATTTATTGGGGCCTTGCTCTTTGACTTTTTCAATCCCAATCGCAATACACGACAAACCCCCACAACACCCCTCCTTCCTCAAACCTTCAGCCACCTTGCTCGGCCACTCTCACTCGCCTGTCTGGCACGTGTGAATCTAACGTCCATTCCATTCCATCATCAAGGTTGAGTTTGAGCCTTTTGAGATAGGATTAGGGTATACGCCATTACTCTTCCCCAGTTCAAAGTTACGTTTCATAATTAGATTTCTACGAGGGGAATCTTCGCATGGTAATGGAAAAAGCGAGCGATGACCATGAAATACGCTTAAATCTCCATTTGTCATTACACGAGCCGCTCACGAAATAGATGTCTTGTTTTGTTAGTATTTAATTAATGAAGTGATATATAAAAGTATTATTATAACCCAATGTTGAATTTGAATAAGTTACTCTTTGTTAAGAAATTATAACATAAGATAATTTTTTTAAATATAATATCGGTGTATAATTTTTTTATACTAGCATGTTTAAATCATGCCATATAATATAAATTTAAATTATATATATATGCCATACATAAAAAACTGTTAGTATTAAAGAATCACTATAATATCAATGCATAAAATGTTAATCATATATTTATACAAGATCAATCTTTCCTACTTGACAATGTATATATATTGTCAGCATTGGATGAATGATAATTATATTAAATTTGAATTAGAAATTCAACTTTTACATATGTATTATGGATCCAACGATGATAGTATATGCGTACGCTATTAGTGTAATATTAATATAAATTGACAAAAGAATCTAGGCTCCACGAAATGCATTTTCTATCACACGAGTACTTAAAAATCAGCTATGGACATGTAAAAAATTCAAATGATTTTCTATCATTCAGAATATTTTTTTTTAGTCTCTGTTTGTGGTCAGCTTGAGATCGATTTACTTGTCAACATAATTTATTTTTTTTTTAAAAAAAACACCAAATGTTAAATGACCTGCAATTTACGCGCTGAAACTGGGGAGTGAAGCTGTCTAGTCCTAGTGTCGTAACCATTGAAAAATCGGTAGAGTTTTTCCCTTGTTTGTCATATTTGTTCAATCCGATGACCTTAACCCCTCACAGTTACATGCCAGACGTCTCTTACAGCCATAACCCATCAGTCAACGCCCCACACACATCCAACAATTAAAAGCATTAATACGAAAAGAGGAAAGGAAATTGAATACTCCTACTTCCAAAAACCAATTACTTTAATTTTTTTTTTTTTTAAAAAGTCTCCAAAAGTTTTAGTACACCTCTGTTTTTATTACTACGTTCAAACACCTCTCTGCCCACCTAAAGTCAACGCCTCTCTCTTTCGCTCTCTCCCTCTCGCCCCCCCTCCCTGCTTGTCACCCCCACTTCTTCTTCTTTGCAGCTTCATTTTCCATTATTTCTGTACCAGCTCAATCAGCTATGAAGTTTTGATGAACGCCCGCAAAAACATATCTTTTCTAATTCTATAATTTTTTAAATTCTTTTCCTTTAAAATTTGAAGAAATGGGTAATGGAATCCGAAAATTAAGCGTTTGCTTCACCTGCGCCGACGGCGGAGCTTATGAAGCTCCGAGGAAGAGAGATTTAGCTGCCGTGATATCTGACCCTTTAGATGATTTGGGTCATTCTTTCTGCTATGTTCGGCCCGATCAGACCCGGTTATCTTCTTCTAAGGTCCATTCCGAGGAGACCACTACTTCAACCACGACGTTTAAGTCAATCTCCGGTGCTTCCGTTAGTGCCAATACCTCTACTCCGCTTTCGACCGCCTTCGTCGACGTCTATACTTACAACAGCATCGATAGAGCCTCTGCCGCCGCCGCCTTCGAGAGCTCCACCTCCTTTGCTTCAATCCCTCTTCAACCCATCCCGCGAAATTCAACTGGATACTCCGGCCCGTTATCGAGCTCTGGGCTTATCCCGGGCTCTGGCCCGATTGAAAGGGGATTTTTGTCGGGCCCGATAGAGAGGGGGTTCATGTCGGGCCCTCTTGATCGGGGGCTCTTTTCAGGTCCTCTTGAGAAGGGTTTCTCTGATCAGTTCCAGAGAAGCTTCTCTCATGGGGGTTTCGCGTTTCGGCCCAGATCAAGAAAAGGCTCGCTGATTCGGGCCCTGCAGAGAGCTTTGTCAAAGACAATCAGTAGAGGTCAGAACTCAATTGTTGCTCCAATCAAGGGTGTTGTTTCATTGAAAGAAAATGAGTGGATTGTGGATTCTGAAAAGCAGAATGAGTTGACCATTAGTAGTGTTAATTTGAGCAGTGAAGGTAGCTTAGATGATGATGACTCATCAGAAAGTCAGAATCTTCAGTGGGCTCAGGGGAAAGCAGGGGAGGATAGGGTTCATGTGGTTGTTTCTGAGGAGCATGGATGGGTTTTTGTAGGGATTTATGACGGATTTAATGGCCCCGATGCTCCGGATTATTTGTTATCCAATTTGTATTCAGCTGTTCATAAGGAGCTGAAGGGATTGTTATGGGATGACAAGTTTGATTCTTTAACTAAGAGTTCCTCTGCCTCGGTTGAGACCTTGAATTCAGGAATGGAGGATTTGAATCAGATTAGTAAGGAGGAGGTTTCACGGGATAGGACTAAAGATGGTTGTTCTAGAGGAGTAGAGCAGGAGAGTTATCCGTGTGGAAACGGAGAAGTGACATTTGATTCACAAATCAGTAAAAAGACTAGAAAAAGTTCGAAGGGTAAGTATAGAGGGGCTGCCAAGAGATGGGAGGAGAACCAGAGGAAGTGGAGGTGTGAATTTGATAAAGAGAGATTGGAGCTCGACAGGAGGTTAAAAGAGCAATTGAATAAGAATAGGTTGAATGGATCGGGGACAATTAATCATTCAGATGTGCTGAAAGCTCTCTCTCAAGCGCTGAAGAAAACGGAGGAGGCGTTTCTGGATCTTGCTGATAAGATGGTTATGGAGAACCCTGAGTTGGCATTGATGGGCTCTTGCGTCCTTGTGATGTTAATGAAGGGAGACGACGTTTACGTAATGAATGTAGGTGATAGTCGAGCAGTTTTAGCCCAGAAGAAAGAGCCTGATCTATGGAGCCAAGATTTGGAGAGGATCAATGAAGAAACATTGCATGATCTTGAGGTTGATGGCGATATATCAAATACAGTACCAAGCTTAAGTGCTTTTCAACTCTCCATGGATCATAGCACCTCGATAGAAGAGGTAGAGGGTTCTATCCTTCTCTTCATGCTTTCGTTATATGCTTTAGTTGATCAAGCTTTTAATGACCAAATTTATTTCCAATTAAGTTCCAATTGATGAATGCTGATCTTACTCCATGAAATTCAGGAAGTGCAAAGAATTAGAAGTGAACACCTTGATGATGCTTGTTCTGTAATGAATGATCGTGTAAAAGGTTCACTGAAGGTCACTCGAGCTTTTGGTGCTGGTTTCCTAAAGCAGGTACCGTGGAATCTGGCCTTTCTGGTTCTCTGAAAGTCAAACTTCTGAAAGGGATTTTTGTAGGAAGATATGAAAAGTCTTTTTATTCCTTTTGAACTTGGGAAAAAGTAGATTCCTCAATTGGATATGGAAAAATCTACCATTTAGTTCATATCAAGAAGACTGAGAACAGAGATTATGCTTCCTATAGGCCTTTTCTAGTAGAGAATAAAACGAGTAATTCTTTTTTGTTACTGAGGCATATTCTGGGATAAGCTTATTATTTTCAAACCTATGAAAAAGCTGAAACTGTGAACAAAAAGTTTGTGTTTGACAATTGCTTCAACAGCTTATCCGCCTTGTTTGAAACAACCTTTTGTATCCCTTCTCTCCAATAACCAATCAAATTGCTGTCTTTGACTCGAATTGCAGCTAAACTTCCAACAGAAGATCACTTTTGAGAGCATCCCACATCTAGTCCATAAAATAATATAATGATGAATTTCCTTTACATATGAATAGCAGGACATATGGACTAATATGCAATTTATGTGAGAGCCTCGAACAAGTTGGAATTTGTTGCTGTAATTACATAGCAATCTATTGAGTGAGGCATTTCATCTTGGAATTTTTTCATAAGAAAAACTTTGGGTTCACGATCATAAAATTCGTCCTGACAGAGGGGTTGTTGGCGGGGGATGAGAGGGATGGTCTGTCTACTTTTTTCTGCTGATTACTTGAATATTTGATTTATTTTGATCTAAACTGTTGCTTTACTTGAGAAACAAATTCCTGATTTCATGGTTTTAATATGCAATTTCTCTTTTCCTGCAGCCAAAATGGAATGATGCACTCCTAGAGATGTTTAGAATCGATTATATTGGAACTTCCCCATATATTAATTGCCTCCCATCACTCTACCACCACACATTAGGGCCAAGAGACAAATTTTTGGTTCTATCTTCAGACGGCCTGTATCAGTATTTCACAAATGAAGAGGCTGTCTCAGAAGTTGAACTTTTCATCGCTTGGTCTCCAGAAGGGGATCCTGCACAGCATCTGGTTGAGGAATTGCTATTTCGAGCTGCAAAGAAAGCTGGTAAATCTTTTAAACAAGCGATCATTTATTCTGCTGACCAATACAAAGTAGCTTAGCATGACGGGGGTAATTTTTTTCTGTTCCATTTCAGGGATGGACTTTCATGAACTGCTTGAAATTCCACAAGGGGATAGGCGCCGCTACCATGATGATGTTTCAATCATTGTTATTTCGCTGGAGGGGAGGATATGGAGATCCTGTGTATAGCAGCTAGGACCATGACAAACAAAATAGAGACATTTGAAAAACCTTTTAAAAAAGAAAAAGAGAAAAAAACAAAATCAGGCATCCAATTTTTGATGTTCTTTTATCCCTCAAGTCACCCGGTGACACAGAGTATCAATTAGGCTGTTGAATCAGATAGCCTTAGTTGTGCAATGTAGTGAGTGGATTGTAAAGGTCAGGTGTACAAGTTGCTCCTTGTCGATTATAAACTGGTCATATAAAATTGTATTTTCTTTTCCAAATAAACGATGTCCCACGAAGACAAGTTTTGTCTTGCCACCTTTTTGTTTTATTACTTTCACTTCATCTATGACTCCTTTCTGGGTTGGCATCGTTTTTTTCGAAACTCCTTAGCATCTTTCTACGTGAAATGAACATGTCAAACTTTTGCTTCCTTCCCAGAAATTTCCTCAGGAAGAATTAAAAGTTGTAGAGAAGATCCCAAAGTGGCTGCAGCAGTGGAAGTTTCCCAAAGTTCCGGAAACGGGACTCCAATTTTTTTTTTTTTGTTTTTTTTTTTGTGTCTGTGTGTGTTTCACCTTCCATTAGTTTTCTCGGGGCGAAGAAACTCAAAAGGAAAGTTCCCTTTCTGTCCTTTTTATGTTTGTATTGAAATCTGATAAACAATCGAATAATAAATAAGTTCAAGGACTTCCAGATTTGCTTAAAATTCCCTCTTATTGCTTTTAATTAATTAGTCAAAAACGTGTAGTGCTGCGTTTGGCACCGAGGAGAAATCAGAAAAGGTGGAATTTACTCAGGTCAACATCAGAGCGGTCAAAAAACTATACGGTGCTGACTTGGGATCAGAATTACATGTCGTGCCTGATGGCCGACTCACCTAAGGCGAGTTGTTCATCTGAGTCTGCTTGGACTTGGGAGATGGGATGACGGGCAACAGCTTAGCTTGAATGCATTTTGGTGGGGATGGAAAGGGAACTGGAAACGAATTGATCACCATCATCATTCATCACTTTCATTTATCTAACTGCTAACCATTTTTTCCTCATTGAAGCAGTAAATGCAGATGGAGGTGGGACGTGGGAGGGTTGGCCGGTTGGGCTTATCGGTCAGTCAGGTTCATCAGTTCCCACCAAGTAGAAAACCTGTCATTTTGTCATTAATAATTTTGTACTGCTATCGATGTTTTAAGTATGCTGCCTACTAAAAATTTGGCCTATCCCCCCTCCATTCGTTTTCCTGGATGGGAATTCCTTTTTCTCCGGGTTTCCATGAATTTCAACCGTTCTTGAGTATTGAAGACTCAACTCCAAACTACCAACTTCCCCTCCTCTTCTCTGTTTTCGGTTCTTGGAGTTGGGGATTTGGCAATTGTGTGTGTGTGTGTGATTGGGCCTACTTCCACGAAATCGTATAAGTTGGGTGTTACATGCTATGGGCCAAGTCAATCCACTTACGGTTAGGCTAGTTGGTTACTGTGTTTCAGGAGTGTGTGAGAAACACTCAGTTGGGTAATCCCCCAACTCTCTCTCTCAATTAAGTTATCAAGAACATAGGCTATCAATTGCAATGGTTACTTGTCTGTACTTGAACAAAGAATTCTTTTCTAATTATTTACAAAAAAAAAAGAAGAAAGAAAGAAAAACAACAAGGTCTTTTGGCGAAAATTGAAGTAGTAGCATTTCAAACAAAAATTTGCACCTTGTGATGCAATAAGTTGGAGACATATGTAGGAGACTAGATCCCGAAAATTTATCTTTAGCTTGTGGGTAAAAAAAGAACTTGAAGTTAAGTTGAACTTGAAAGTGAATTTTCCAAATGTAAAAAATTGTGGTGAAAGCCTCTCTCTCTCTTCCGGCAATGATAATATTTGTATAACCTAATATATTCTATTCTGCAGGAATGGGGAGTCTAAAGAGACTGTATAAGGGGCTAATAAATATACAAATTTAACTAGCTCAAATGAGTGTTCTGACACCTTTTTTGGATTTTTTTCATTGGAAGTAGTGTTCGAATCCTTGATACAATCCAAAGAAGGATTTGATCCTTTTTTTTATAGCTTTGGCTCGGTGGTTTGGTGAAAGCCTCTCATTTGCTCTGGAAGGTGACATTAGATGATATGATATCAGAAGTGTAAGGTTGCGTTTGGTGCAAATTTTCAAAGAAAAATTGCGACGTTTTCGTGGACACATTTTTTAATTACCTTTTTACCTCATATATATCAAATCGCTACGGTATTTTTCCTACAAGAAGTCCAGAAAAATGCAATCCAAACTTATCTTTTGAATTTGTGGAGCACAAGAAATGATTAAATAAGTTGGTGGATTACGTGCTGCCGGAGTAGTTTGCTTCTGTAGTCTGTACCAACTAAACTAAACTGGCCAACCTCCACTCGAGTTGGCTGAAACTCATTTAGACAACTAACTCAAACAGGAAGGATCTTTATTGGCCAAGTAGCAAGAATACGCTCAAAATCCACATCTGTTTCTAATAAACAAAAAAGTTTTATACTAAAGAAAAACTAAGCCCCAGAGAAGAAAAGGTAAAAATTCACATAAAAGGACAATTTATGAAGACCTGGTCAAAAAAACCCATTGACAGGCTTTCTTTTGGGGCACAACTTTCTTCTATGAGATGTTAGGCCCAATGGATCAATTTGCAATACCTCAATATTCATGTCCTGCATGTTAGGTTGGAGATTTATTGAAGCAAAAAGCTAGTTGAATTAGTCGAATCAAGAATTTACACGCAAGAGCAAAATGTCACTAACGCATTAAGATAAGGGTCTAATGAGTGCCCGTTGGGTTAGATTAAGATGGAGTTCCGGTGTTTATATTTTGAAAAAGTAATTTTAATTAAAGAAAGTATATAAATATAAAATAATAATTATTAATATATACATTCACATGACAGATTATACGAAATTTATAAGTATATTGATCAGCCTCCATTAAGCACTTGTTAGAGTTCGTTGGCATCTGTTAATAAAATCTTAAAATAAATAGTTAATGTACTTTTGGGTTTCGTGGGCCATTTATTACTAGTTGCAGTTTTGACTGCGTGTAGTCAAAGAAGCACCTATGGTGAACAGAAATATAATGGTCACCTATTCTCATATATTTATAATGGAATGAAAAGGCTTTTTTCTTTGTGTTTTTTTTTTTGTTTGGGGGGGGGGGGGGGGGAAAGGGTTATGTCTGGGTCTACAAAAATACAGGATCACTTTTCTTTCTCTTTAAAGGTTATTTTTAATATGTAGGTTATTTTTAATAACCTACATAAACACTAAAATGAAAGAATATCATTAACATAAACATAGACAAAAATGCTTTGAGAGGTAGGCGGTATATGTTATTTGACGACGACATTGCAGTTCACCAAACAACAAATTGTTTTTGGTAAATCTCTCTCTCTCTCTCGTCGACACAGTCAAGCTCTTTGTTGTTGTTGTTGTCTTTTTTTTTTTTTTTTTTTAATTCCCCTCTGGCTCTGGAGCAGGGATGGTGAAAATTTTCTGTTTTACTTAATTGTTCGGGTTAAAAGAACTTATATTTGTTCACATATTCCGCGCCTCTTCTTTCACCATATCTGGCACCTCAAATAATATACAAAACATCCATTATGGCCTTTTACAAATTTAAAACGTAGAGATGAACAAAATTTTTTGACATATTGGATTCGACTGTAAAACAAAAAAAATTGTAAGTAAGAGATCATGATTTCAAAATCACCAACCTTTAGGCCGGTGGTCACCACCAAGTCCTTGGGAGGTCAAGGGTTCAAGAGTTCAACCCTTGCTTCCTATCAATTGCCACAATATGTGGTTTCTCTAAAAAATTCAGATAGATATGTAGTGCACCCGTCTGGTACGATGGTGGTTTAATCCCTATCGACCTCCAGAGGTCCAGTTGGACATTTTCCCTAAGTTAGAATAGAATAACATTATATAGATAAAGTGACGATTGACCAAAAAAAAAAAAAAAGAGATCATGATTTCAAAACTTCTCATTTACCAAAAAAATTATTTAAAAAAATAAAAGTTTTTAACATGCCATATTACAAGACAATTAGACAAAATACTCCTCCCTAATGAAGGCAGAGTGCTGGGCATGCATGGGTCTGTTAAACAATTTTAAACTTTAAAAAAAGTACTACTAGGATGAGCAAAAGGGCAACGATCAAAGGACAAAGAGCAGCAGAGCTGGTAACTGGTAAGTAGCACCAAGACTAAACAAAGAACTCTTATTGGGAACAAGTAAAACTCCACTTGGAGCAATCAAATTCAATCATTCAAATTTTAAACAGGAAAGCCGGCGCCTCACTGCCGATCCGAGATGCTGACTTCAAACTTTTTTTGAATATGAACAGTCTCCCACACTCTACATTCAAGTCCAAAACCATTATTATCTATGCCTGATGATCCCAAGATTAAAACTGCATTTTCTAACTTGGAAATTCCGACATCTCAAGTCTTACCAAATGTGATTCAGACCAAACACATCCTTCTCACCACTCTTCCTTGAATTTGTCAACCCCTACATACATCCCACCTCATATCTGCCACCAAGTGTCCATTTTTCTACTATCATAAATTTCTTCTTGTTACATATGCACTCTTCACTTTATTTGAAGATAGATTAGGTGTTACTTTGGGTGCGTCATGAATTAGTTGAACACTATTGTTAATCCAATATATTATCTATCAAGAGTCTAATCCAAGCAAGAATATGTCTTCCATTCTAGGCAGCAACGGTGGGAATATGGGGTCACCCTTTTTTAATGAATTCAAGAAACAGGCGTCTTTTTTCCTCAAGGAGAAGATCAAGACTGCCAGATTGGCCCTGACTGATGTTACACCGGCTCAACTGTAAGCTTCCTACTTTTTGATGCACTTTGTTGTACGATCTGGGTCTGATATGTAACTATTGAGAGGCATATTTGCCTTTTCAACTTTCAAGTACTTTGAGAGTTTTTTTGATTCTTTTCCTCTTTAAAAGATTGGTAGAGGAAGCTACAAATGGAAATCCAGGAGCTCCAGACACTTGTACTCTTAAATTGATATCAAGGGCTGCTTTTGAAGTAGACGATTATTGGAGAATTGTGGAGATCCTGCATAAGAGGTTTCTTGGATTATTTAGCCTGTGATTCATAAAATAGTACTAGTATTTTATATCAACTATTGATGGCTTGATGTGTGCCTTACACTTGCTGTGATTCTGTTTGTTCCATATTTCTGTGGTTCAGATTAGTGAGTTTTGATAGAAGAAATTGGAGGGCTTCATACCAAGCTTTAATTGTGCTAGAACACTTGTTAACTCATGGGCCTGAGAGGGTATCGGAGGAGTTTCAGAACGACAGAGATGTTGTTGAAGAAACTGGAAGCTTTCTGTATGTTGATGAGAAAGGGTACTAAGTTCATTTTTTTCAAGTTATTTTCCAAAAAATTTTGTCTCTCTATCTTAATTTAAGGTAGATTCTCACAAATCCTGCGCTTACGAAACAGATTCAACTGGGGCCTGAATGTTAGAAAGAAATCTGAGAGGATATTGAAGCTGCTTGATGATAGATCATTTCTGAAAGAAGAGAGAAACAAGGCTCGGACAGTAACTAAAGGAATTGAAGGGTTTGGCAGCTTCTGCAATAGGCGTTCTTCGGACCAAGAAGTTCCGCAGGAATCATCTCTGAAATCATTTGAGAAATGCAATTCTCAGTTTAATGAACATGGAAATAAGGAAAATGGCATTTCGTTGTTTGATGATCAGTATTTTACCAATGGAAAGCTGGAAAATTCAAAGCAGGCCAACAGCGATAATTCAAACTTGGCATTGAATACAAAACTAGAAAATTCAACCGCCTGGAAAAATTCTGATAATCAAAGGATGCTTGAGAAGGATAGTGCACGAACAAGTTTCAAAGAAAATACGGCCCCAAAACAGAAAGTATATGCAGAGGACTTGGACGATTGGGATACAGCAGAAGAGTCAAATGCTCTTTTGAGTAATCAAGAAGCTGATTCCAGGATGAACATCTCCATGGAAGATGATCATCCCTTTAACCTCAACCAGCTCCGACATGCTGTCTCCCTGCTTCCTTCAAGAGATCAAGTCCTGCGGGCATTTTGAAGATTGAAGTAAAGTTGATGCAAGTAGCTTCTGTTAAAACCATCCCTCGTGGTTTCTAAGGTTATGTTTCTCTATCATGTATATTTTTATGGATGGGAACAAGCCAATGCTTGTTCTTAGAGGATCTGATTTCTTCTTCCAGCCTGCTCTATAGCAGTCAGTCATTGTGAGATTGTTTATTATCTATGTTGGTCGTGCTTGGTTAGGCAGAAACGAACTATGCCACCAACTAGTTCACTTTTCTGGTGTGAATCCCGGCACACTAATTGCTTGTTTTGTTTATTTGCCTCGTATTCCTTCTGATATTTGTCTTTTTTTTTTCCATCTTTTTGAGCAAGTTGAGAGAAAATCAGAGGATATCTAGCTTAACATCGCAGATATGTACGTGTTCCTGGCGAGACTGATTTTTTCAATTGACTGTATTCAGCTGTTTTATACAAGAAATGTGTAACAATGAGAGGTTGCTCCCTATCTAGTTGTCCCTGATTGGCCTAACCTGAACAGAATGTATTCTGTCACACTCCGAACTATGAAAGGGAAACAAAAAGGGAAACTGCTGCTAATTACATGATTTATGTACTCTACTCAAACATCAAGCTAGATCTAGATATACGCTTCTATACATGTACAAGAATATAAATGTCACATAAATTTCAGAACCTTAAGATTTGCAGAGCCACTCCTGAATGGCAAGCCGCAGTGCATGATTAGGAGTAAGAGTCAAGTGACTTAATTTCAAATTGGTCATGGGAGATGTCTCACGGCCATTTTCCAACCAGCCACGCAAGGCCTCTCCTTCATAGGTGAATCCATCTGCTGCCACCTGGGGGTCATGCATTATCTCCTGAAAGTTACCCAGTAAAACGTTACCTTACATGCGCTAGTAGAAACTGATGTATTAGTCATCATAAAATAAATGAAACCGGTTCATCATCACACCTGTAGAGGTTACAGAAATCATAGTCTTCCAAGAAAACAAGGCTGTCATTTTTATTGTTTTAGTCAAGAGAGGTCTAGCACATAACTAAATTTCAAGCAGAATGGCATCTTGTTTCAACTTGCGATTGCTAATGGTCGAGAATGAAGAGTAAGCTTATGTTTCAGGAAAATGATAATAGAAAACTGGACAGCTATTGCCATCTAGCTATTGAAGATTTTGACATTACTGACCTGAAGAATGGGGCACAAGAAGAAAGAGGGCACCAGTCTCTCCTCCAAGACATGTAAATGCTCCAGTTCCCTAACCAGAGTTGGCGTGATGGAAGGCCTATCCCTTCCATTCAATTCACAGCATTGCAACCCCAACTCCACCAATCTCCTTGCAACAAATGTAGACCACTCCCCTGCAGATGAATCCAAGATTGCTGTTATTTTTCCACAGCAGACCATTTTTCGTACTTCGCAGGCCAGTCCAGCTGGAGGTTTCCCAGTGAGTAACTGAAGTATGATCAGCCCGAATGAGAAAACATCAGATTTAGGTGTCAGGATTCCAGTCCTATGAAATTCTGGATCTGTGTAGGGAAAAGCACCTCTTGTCTCAGTGATGCGACGGAAACTTGGGCAGCGAAGGGTTTGTTCTGGTACTAATCTGAAAATTCCAAAGTCACCAACTTTGCAGCAGTTCTCAGAGTCTAGTAGGACATTATTAGGTTTCAAATCGCCATGAGTTATTCCTTCAGGACCAGAAGAGTGCAAAAACAGAAGGCCACTAGCAATTTCAGAAATAATCCGTACTCGGGTCTTCCAGTTTAAGGGACAAACATTACTTCCGTGGAAGAGGCGATCTTGGAGGCTGCCACCAGGTAAGTAGTCAAAAACAAGGGACCAGGCTTCAGGACATACGCCAATTAATGTCACCAGATGAGGATGGTGCACTCTTCCAAGAATTTGAGCCTGCAACAAGAAAAGCTTATGTCAGTCATCACTACAATCACAAAGCTCAAACAAAACCTGAGCATCAATAGAGACAAATCAAGCATTTGAGAATTTGAGTTATGCAAGAAAATTGGACTAAAAAGTTGTTACAAGTTGAAAACGAGTTTTACAAACAACTAAAAAAGCACATGCCCATATAGAGTAATCAACCTCTTGACAAAATTCAGGTTGCTTTTGTGTAGAATGCGGATGCAGCATCTTTATGGCGACTGTTCTGTTCAACATCTCCCCTTTGTACACTGCACCATTTCCTCCCCGTCCAATCTTAAAACTCTCTGAAAAATTGCATGTTGCGGCCTGCAAATCCAACAGTGAAAATTCTGCCAATTCCAATGATTCTCCACTAAATTGTACAAGACCATTGATATTTTCACCATTGACTTGTGAGCCACTTTTCCAGTGATCAAGCCACTGCACAGCTTCAATTTTCTGCTGCTGAATTTTCCGCCTTTCCCGCTGTAATCTTGCCAGTGAAGATTGAATAAGCTTCAGTTCTCCAGCAACATCTTCACACCGGCAGTTTGCTTCCTGTGCACGACTATCTAGAACGGCTATATTTCTCATGGCCTTTTGGAACTCACGAGTTAAAACCTCTCTTTCTTCTAAGAGCTTCTCTTGCTCCTGTATTGTAGTTCTAAGCTCTTCTTCAGCTTCTTTCCTAATTTTGACTTCCCGTTCATAAGCAGATTCAAAAGCTTTGGCCTATATAACAGCAAATTAGCCATGAATCTCACACATGGACATAAAATACATAAACAATCAGTTTCAGTTAAAAGTGTGTACAAACTATTTCAGACTATGTGAATCAAACAAGTGAATTGATATTCATTAAATGAAAGGATAGAGTTTGCACTTGCAACAATTCATAGAGACCCCATAGCAACATGGCTGTATTTATAGAGTAATGCAAATCCCGGATGGAGGATGGAAAAGTGAATACTGCAAGTCCTAACTAAGTTGGAAAAGAATTTTGCAAGATATTGACATCTATAGTATCTAGAACTTGTAGCAAGAAGAAAAATGCTAAAGCTGTACCAACACAAATTGTACGGAAGACCAGTTAAAGCTGTACTAAGATAAGTTGTTGATGACCTGAAGTAGAACACGTTAATAAGAATAGACAGGTAAATGCCTTCATGACTGAATCATTAAAATTCCATTTTGTTAACATCAGTTTTAAGTGCATTGTGAAGCATGAAAAAAATGTTCACGCACTTAACTGGCCACTCTTATGGTGCATACTCAAGCTCAAAACAGAAATAGCTTACATTGCTGATGGCTTCTACAGCTTCAGCTTCCAATTTTTGACACATCAAGAGCTCTGAATCTGCTTCATCCCTTGATTCTTCAGCTTCTTTCTTAAGTTCTTTAAGCCAACCATATAAGCCCTCTTTCTCGACTTTTGAATTAGAATCTGAAGACACTCTTGATACAGCAGATGAAGCATATCCTGAGCTAGAGCTCAAAGTTGCAGGACTGAAGAATTGAAAAGTGCTTGGATAGCATCTAGTTGGCAGAGTAAGAGAAGATGGTTCCACCTTAGCTCCTTCCTTCTGAAAACAATTTCTTGTTCCTGAACAAGCTGGATATTGAGCAGATCTAGATCGAATACATTCTGGGTGATAATTATCATTGCTCTTAGAAGAGGGTGCAGATTGAGATCTTAAGTTCGATGCTGCTGCAAGTTCTTGTTGACTGATTAATGCAAAAGAACTTGAGCTTTGAGAATCTTGTCTCGTCCAGACCAATTTCCCTTTGTTGACGAACCATATCTTGCAGAAGGGAGGAGCCATTTTGGCTGCATAACTTGCTTTACTGGAGCATTTCTTCAACTTCGAACAACTGAAGGATACAACTTTTAGAATTCTATATAGAAGAATTATACAAATGATGCCAATGATATTATCAATTGTGCAAATAACATATTCTAAACCTTAACAAATTCTCAATAAAATATTGAAGCAAAAACCAAGCTTCTTCCTACTTATGGTCATAAACATGCATGCACGGCAGCTGAAAGTATTGTCTCTACATCAACAAGTGTAAGTTTAAAAGGGGAGGGGGGGTGTTGAGGGAACAAGTGACGTACTCTGGAATAGCTCCAATGACTAGCTTCTTAATGTCATGTCTGCTTACAAGATTCACAATCTCCAATTGAACTTGGTCAGCTTCACTGGTAACAATGCTTGCCTTAACCTGAAAAAGCAATTTCTAGCAAGTATAACCAAGTAGGCCAAGCCAGGTCTGTGAGACTGAAGAAGATGAGGTAAACATTATGCCCTACAGAGATGCCAGAAGTAACATGTAATTGCCTTGTGTCAGTTATCTACGCATGGAGTTTACTGTTTGAAACATGGTCTAATAGCAGACATCTAATAATCAGAGTAAGCCGCCAATATTAATGAATTTTAAGGTGATATTCTTAAAGAAACATCCACTTATTTTGGAAAAGGAAAAGAAGTTTGAAGTTGCAACCAAAATCATATGCTCACCACAAAACCTACAATTTTGCTCCAAACAATGTCGGCATTAGAATTTTTGGGTTTCCTCTTGTTGATTTTAGTTTAACAAAAAAAGGCACAAACTGGTTTACAAATAAAGAATTTGAAAGAGATTATAGCGATTTGCATGAACAGTAAACATGCCAAAGAATGCTTAACAAGATTGATCCAATAACATCAAATGGTTAATATCCACAGGAATTCTACAAATCAGGTAATTAAAAAGAAAGAAAACCTTGGAAGTGCTGCAAATTTTGAAGTAATTCTGCAGAAGTTTTCCCGTCGTTTCCCACTCCTCATTCCTAAATGCAGTCACCACTTCAGGATTTGCTTGACTTGCTGGTAGTTTCCCCACTGCATTAAACAATAACAAATATAGCAATTAAGCTCCAATTGATTCGCGCACTAACTTTGTGACTAAGTAATCCAAGCGAACAACCCGGAGTCTAAGAAAAATCTTTCATCCTTTCCCATAACACTGCTAGTTTATCCAACTTCAGCTTTGCCAGCTTTTACTTTCGATTTAACTCTTCCTGCCATAACTATAGAGCAAATACAGAAAAATTAAAGGAAAAAAAAAAACATTTAAGCCACTACAAAGCCTGGTAGTGCAGCAGACTAATATCGATGATTGTTATGAAAAAGATTCAACAAGCAAAACATTGACAGCATTTGAGCCCAAAAACACACAATACACGTAAAAAGAAATCATAGATGTCCACATAAAATGTGTACATTTTTACTAAAATACACATATGAAAGAAGTATATCCGAGCATCGATTATGCCCAAGTGGATTAGATTCTATATTTCTTCGTCCTAGGATAATGATTTGATTATCAACGTTGCTTCCCCTATCCTCCTGTAAATTATAGAGAAAGAGAGAGACTCACGCAGAGTGGGAATCAAAGGAGAAGGTTTGTGAACATGAAGAATGCAAATTTCCGAACCGACGAACGTCCTAAAACACCACTGAAGCAAAGCAACAGCTTTAGCCACTGATTTTCCAACGGCCACGTACACTTTTTCACCACCTTCTTCCACAATTTCTGATGACTGAGTGGTGGCCATGCTTTCGCTCCTCCGTGCAAACCCAGCTCGGAATGTGCCCGGCGGGGACAACCCCGAAAAGAGATCTTCAGTCCTGGCCGGTGGGTGCGTTGGGCTGAGCACCTTCATTGGTTATAAAAACTCGCCGGAAAATAAAGAAAATGTTGAGATTCCGGTGAGCTGGTTAAAAAAATTTTTTTGGGGTGAATTATCTGAGTTTTCCTTTGACTTGCAGTTGGCAATAGAAGAAGTTTTTGAGGGAGATTTCGTGGAATGTTTTGAATTATTATTTTAAATAAATTGTAGTATCCTCCTTGTACTTTTAAATAAATATCTCCCCTAATTTTTCTACTAGTTCATCTATTTAAGCAATAATAATAATAAGCCGCTTAGGCTTTCGGAGAGTTTATTTGCCAATTGCCATATTAGCTGCTTTGACGAAAAGTCCAACATTATTTAAGTTTTCAGACGTTAAATTACTTTATTTTTAAGTTGATAAATTTCAATTAAGTGATGTTGCTGCCTTTTATCTATTGAGACAAAGCAAAAGAAAAGTATTTTAGAACTTTATCATTTGGAATAGATTAAGAAAATTTATCTATTTCTTTATTTTGCAAATGATGTGGTTTACAAAAGAAAATTCTGAATTAAAGTAGACAACGATATTCTCTAGAGTTTTAGGATACTAAAGACCAACTTACTTATTATTTTTCTTTGACAAGGATATTCTCTAGATTTTTGGAATATGAGAGACCTACTTTCACAGGATTGAGGTAGACAGCCTGACGTCTTTCTCCTTTCTTTCTTATCCATTTATGAAGAAAATTTGCTTATGGAATTTCAATTAAGTTTCTTTTCTAGGAGACAAAATAGAAAGATTGTACAGCAAATTGAGATTGCATTCTTCTTGCCACCAATTTTTTTTTTAGACAATAAAGTGTTGTATAATCTAATATATTCTACGTTAAGGGGAGGGGGCGGACCTAAGTAGGCCCGGGGATAACCTGAAAATGACTGAACCACCATCGAACCAAACGAGTGCATTATACATCCGTCTGAATTTTTTTAAACAAAGTCACTTTAAATGTGGCAATTGATGGGAGACAAGATTTGAACCCTTATCTCCTACCTACTCCTGTCAAGCTTTAATGCTTTGGTGGTTTCTTATCACCAATCAATTGGGCCAACCACATATTATTCTACTCCAACAAATTAGACCAATTACATGACTGCTACTATTTCTTTTTGGGTCCACAAAAGGGTCACTAGATGCGACATTGTTGACCTATACTATAAACGTGTATCTGTAAGGGATGTTGTGTTATTTGAGGATCTGAGTTCATATTGATAAATTGAGGTTTTTTCATTTAATAACAAATTTTAAAGATGCTAACAAGTAAAACCTACTCCATTAAACTATTGTCTATGGAAGACTTTCCTGCTGAGAAATGCCAGAGAAGGAGAAAGTGGGATATGCTGATGCTGTCCTAAGATAATTTGTTTAAGGCGATGATGTCATGGTGAGTGGTTGAGATATTAGGTATACACTTTGAATCATTAACCAAGATAATCAGCAAATTCACAATAAAGAATTAACTAAACGAGGAACCCGTTTGAATTGCTATTTTTAAAAATTTTTATAGTAAAAGAAATACACTGCAGTGATTTAATGCAGGTAAGATAAAAAGATTTAAAAAATGTGTTTACAAAAAATGTAAGAATTTTTTTTGTGGAAAATAGCCATCCAAGTTTACTCTAACTATATACTATTAGTCTTCATCACACCATTTGTAGATGTTAATAGTAATTTATTGTTCTGTACACTTTGCGCGTATAGATTCCACCAATATATGTCACTTGTAACGAGTACTTCTAATCATATCAGATAGCTTAAAGGCTAAAATTCCTAAAAGCTACTCACTTAACCTGTGTCTTTACTACCATTTTATATTAGTACCGTCAAATATGCTTTTTTTTAATATTGTAAATGAGAGAATTTGAATTCGGAATCTCTCGTTTATACTCACTCCTTCCCTACTTCTGAATCAATCAACTCATCCCTACCCTCTACTCTCAAATATATAACTACATGGAAAATTTTATACATGATTGCATGGAATACTTTAGTATGTTACGGTTATAGTGGAGAAGACAAATCCCAAAGACAACTTTATCATTAAATTCAATTGTTTTTAGCGGATGTTTAACTAACAAATTAGAAAAAAAAACGCCTTCTTACATGTTTTGAATTTAAGCATGTAAATATCACTACATTGCGAATAACAATTCCTTAAATAATACTGACACGTAGGAAAACAATTTCATTAATACAACATAAATTGTAGTTTAGTAATTGATTGTGAATCTTATCGATATGGTTGTCGCTTCCTTGCTCTTAAGATGTTCAAAAGTCGACCTATGAAAATAGGGCATGAATTTGATTTTCCAGGAATTGGCTAGTTTTCTCTGGTAAAAATCGACTTTTGAAAATTCCATGGCTTCTCATACTACTATTATTTGAAAACCCACAAAGGTTTTTGCCCAGCAAATATACATGCACGCGAAGATCGTGAGGAGTTAGGCAGCAGCCAATTTGGACCTCTTTTAGTTTTACGTTGAAATCACGAGAGCCTATCCTCAATAATTTAAGAAGAAAGCAAAACCGACAAAAAGCCTTTTCGTGCTTCCGTAATTCCTGTGCGTCCTTTGTTTTGATAAGTTTATTTATTTTTTTTATTAGATCTAAGTTATTTCAGATTTGATTATCAGATCTGAAATTCTCTTAGATCTGTTCGTCAGATCTCACCATAATATCTGGACTTGAAACAGTTAATGAAACGATTGAAATCATGCACAAATATCTGTAGAGTTACAATTATTTTATCTTATTTTCTGAATTTGCAGTTTTATAATATAATTTTTATTGTTCTTTAGATCTGGAGTATCCTTTCTTCAAATTTGTTCTTTGATATCTGTGTATGTTTGATAATGTAATTTCTGCCATTAGAACAAATTTTAATGAAATTATGATATTTTATCCAAAAAAAAAAGATTAGAGTTATACAAATAGTACTTTGGAAAATGGTGCTTGATTTAGGCTGTAAACATTATTGTTCAACACAATAATGTACGGATATATCTCATTTACAAATTGAGAGAACATAAAGGAAAAAAAATTGTCAAATTGCGTTGGAGAGAGAGAGAGGGAGAGGGGATAAAACCAGTTTGATCTTGACTCTTGAGTCCGGTCTACTTCGTCGCAGAGAGCATTCTAACGTGCTCAAGTCTTGATGAGGGCACAAGCCCGTTAGAATACTCTTCGCGGGAAGACTAGATTAATTGTTCAATCAATTTTATTTGCTTTACTTCTGGGCCACTCGTGAATGAATGATTTTAGCTCAATATTCGGATATCAAGAAACCACAAATTTCCCGGTCAGGTTTAGTTATTAAAGGATTTTGAGCAACTCAGAGAATTGTTGGCCTTCAAGCACGCACATCTTATACACAGTATGTGCTAATCTCTGCAAGTTGAAAGGCATCAAAATTTGTGGCCATTGAATTGCATTTGTTACTCTCGCCATGTGGTTTATCACTCGTTAGTCCGACTACAATAAGGTGTCGAAAGAAATGCAGATCAATTACAGGCCAGTGAATTCATAATTAACAGAAAAGATATAAGCGGTTTATATTAGCATCAAGGAAAATGTGTACACAAGCCACGCGAAAAAGCAACATTACAAGATCTTTATTTTCTGCACTTTTCTACACTAGTTTCTTACTTATTGCTCTTGAAACAAAATGACAGTGGAATTGACAAGAGCTTGCAGGCAGCAAGTTCATGTTCAAAACAACGAATGTCAGAAATCTTGCACTTTTCAATTCCAACTTATTAGAAGCATTTCCTGTGCACGATGGAAGGACCAGCTTCATCATACTCGGATTTTGCTATCCACATCTGCATTCCAAAACAGAAACAGTTCACCAGTGTTATACCCAATCTTCATTTAAAGCACGCACACATGCATGCACTTAATGGACAAAAATTTAGAAAATCATTTGACTCAACAAGGTATTGCGAATCCAGTTTGGAAGCAGCATATAAATAACGATTGTTTTCTTTTGAAACTAAAACAAAATGATGATTTGCAAAATAAATTGAAAAATCAGTTCCAAGAGAAGTGTATGAAAGTTGGTACAAGCGGTTAATTATTAAGCTCGCGCAACATGTTCAGTCCTCTACGCCGAATATGCTACCACATGAGTTTACTAATGAAACTGACAGGGTTTCATGTCTATTTTACTTTCATATATCTAAGTCAATAACCCCTGCAGTTCATAATACACAATGGATGCACTGGGCAGTAGAAGTTAACTGTATTGTTTCTTTTCTTGTTCAACTCAAATGCAGGTAGGAAAAACTTTTACTGAATGCTATGGCTAACATTTATGCCTCTCAACAGTCGAATAGAGAACAACTTACCTGCTGGAAGGTGCTTAGAGATGCCAAAATGGAGCCTCCGATCCACACACTATACTTCCTCTCAGGTGGAGCCACCACTTTAATTTTCATGCTACTTGGGGCCAGAGCAGTGATTTCCTTGCTCATTCTGTCAGCAATACCCGGGAACATTGTTGTACCACCACTGAGTACAATGTTCCCATAGAGATCCTTCCTAATATCGACATCACATTTCATGATTGAATTATATGTGGTTTCATGGATGCCTGCAGCTTCCATTCCAATCAATGAAGGCTGGAAAAGGACTTCTGGGCATCGGAAACGCTCATTCCCAATGGTGATCACCTGTCCATCTGGCAACTCATAGTTTTTCTCAATAGAAGAGCTGGTCTTTGCAGCTTCTAACTCCTGCTCAAAATCAAGAGCAATGTATGACAGTTTCTCCTTCACATCCCTAACAATTTCACGCTCAGCTGAGGTAGTGAAGGAGTAGCCACGCTCTGTCAAGATTTTGACAAGATACTCAGTGAGGTCACGACCAGCTAAGTCAAGACGTAAAATGGCATGAGGGAGAGCATATCCTTCATAGATAGGAACAGTGTGACTGACACCGTCTCCAGAATCCAAGACAATTCCTGCAGCAAACAGACAGCACTATGTTCATATCAGCATTTACTTGAAAACCACCCCAAGGCATTTTCAAATGACATATGTGAAACAAAGTGGATGTTTAAATCAATATACTACAAATCCAAAGGATGAATATCTTCTGAAATTAAGAATTTAGAAAGATGTTAAAATGCTACTCCTAAAATTTCTAAATTGAGAATAATCAACAAAAATGCAAGACCTAATAAATTTTAGCAAGAAGTAATTCACAACTCTAAATTATGGTTCTATCTCTCACTTCTAGACAATTTTCTTATTCATATAATTGGACATAAAACTAATGCATAGATGGCGGCAACTGACTCCAGATGATAAAAACTGAAACTCAAACCATGTCAATGCTAATTTATTTGGTTTATTGGTGATTATTTAAGAGAAAACAGAATCACAGGAGGAAAAAGGCAAAATGAATAATGATAAACTCCAGATGTCCTCTAACATACACTGCCATCGGCTACATATATTCCATCGATTGCCACCCTAATAATGCAATATTTGACACATGTACTTACCAGTTGTACGACCACTGGCGTAGAGAGACAGGACAGCTTGAATGGCAACATACATGGCAGGAGCATTAAATGTCTCAAACATGATTTGGGTCATCTTCTCACGGTTAGCTTTTGGGTTGAGAGGTGCTTCAGTGAGTAGAACTGGGTGCTCCTCTGGGGCAACACGAAGCTCATTATAGAAAGTGTGATGCCAAATCTTCTCCATGTCATCCCAATTGCTCACAATACCATGCTCAATTGGGTATTTCAGTGATAAGATACCACGCTTTGATTGAGCTTCATCCCCAACATATGCATCCTTCTGGCCCATGCCAACCATAACACCTGTGTGACGTGGGCGGCCAACAATACTAGGGAAAACAGCCCTGGGAGCATCATCTCCAGCAAACCCTGCCTGAAAAAAGGCATCGCACAGGAAGAAAGATCAAGGAGAGGCTCGCTTACAGCAATGAATAATACTCAGGATCAACTTAGAAATAAATCACTGTTTGAAGTTCAAACACTAATGTCGTGATTGGTACCTTAACCATTCCTGTTCCATTGTCACAGACGAGCGGTTGAATATCCTCTGGTTCTGCCATCTTTTATTCACAGCTGGGAAAGACAGACTCAAAGTTAGAAAACACTCCCAGGAAAATTACAAAAGGAGAAAACCTCAACCTAGAGTGTAAGGCTACCAGCAAGACCTAAACTCTCCATTACAAAACAAAGCAAGCCCCTCTCCTGCTCTGAGGCTTGCCCTTTTACGATATGTAAAGCTTCAGGTACCAAATGCGCAAATCATGGTAAATTATTAGAAGTTCATTCCTCAAATTATGATCTTTCTATTACCAGTAATCTATTTATAAGAATAATGATATTTCTCGCCTGCATATCCCCGTGGCCCTGCTTCATGACTGAAAAAGGGCTGATCACACATTATCACAAGTAAGTTCAGCATATTTTTTAGTTATACAAATACGTCGTATGTACCCTTCCCAGACCGTATTCCACTCTCATTGCTACTATTGGCAGTAATTGTTTCCCTCCCCTCTGACGCAAAAGAAAAACTGTTCAGACCCTCGATACAATAGAATACCAACCATCAAAACCGAAACCGAAACTGAAACTGAAACCAAAATAAATAAAATAAATAATACGCGTAAAATCGGATACACATTGCATCACTATGCCTGGCAACCAAAAAATGTTCGCTAGATTGTCTCTGAGAGTATGAGTTCATAAAAAAGGCAAAGGGAAAAGGAGAGGGGGGGCTACCTTAGAAGGAAAAAATTCCTTTTTCTGGTTGGTTTTGCTGGCCGGGAGGGCCTCAGAAATGGGAATTTCCAATCGAAATACTGTCTGTAAAACAGATAGGGAGAGATATAAGAGGAGAAAAATAGAAGGGAAATAAAACTGAAACCAACCTCCGAATCGAGATGAAATTGGGTTATAAATGCGTGCAGGCCTGCTAGTGAGCATCCGCATTTGTTGCTGTCGACAGCCTCGCCCATCCGCTCAGTCTTTTCTTTCTTTCCGCGGGTGGAAAATGTTCGGCCTCTTCGAGTCTTAACAAGTGTTGCGTTACTCTCAGCTTTCCGAGGTTGCGGCTGGTATTCTTTTGAATTTACTCCTTACTCGGGGAAGAACTAAGAAGGAAGAGCGACATCACAACAAACATGAAACATAATCTCAGACACCTCCCCTGAGATTCGTAAAATTACAGAATCCTCCTAAAAAAAAATGTATGTATCGGTAACAATTGGTAATGTAAGTAGAAAAAGTCTAGTGTATCCTATATACATACTGCCCTTATTTGAGTTGTATATAAACTATTAAACAATAAAAGAAGTTGAATATCATCATTATTAAGGTAATTCTTTACAGGAAAATTTAAGGTAGACACTTTTGATGCGCAATGAGTGTATACATGAGGGGTAGCGGATGAATGTCACATAATCTAATTTTAAATTTGAAACTCAAATTAGTATGCATGAGGGGTAGCGGATAAATTAGTAACAGTGTACAAAAATTAATTCAAAAATTTAATCCGTGTTTTGAAGGCATCCTCTTTTTGGTGTTTGATTTTTTTTTTTTTTTAATTAAGTAAATTGTGAAGATTCTCGTGGGACGTCTCTGAAAGTGTCCCAAATCCTCCATATAAACATCATAATATGGATTTATGTATAGGAATGATAAAATTATAATTAAGAAAATATGAGAATGCAAGATCACAACAATTAAACATTGAGGGTTTTATAGTGTAAACACATTCATATTTATTATTTTCCTACATATATAGTTGGGGAGATTATATTTTCTCTTGTTACCTACTCTTATTGTTATTGATATATTATGCTAATTAAAAGAGTAGATGTCGGTGTACTATAGGAAAGTTATAAAGAAAATAAGTGTCAAAGATAACGGGTAGTATTTAACTGATAACAACATTTGGGAGGGATAAAATGAGTAAATTTTTTTAAAGTTGTTATAAATAAATACATATAATTAGAACTAGGTTTCGAAAATTTTTGAAAAAATATAGTGGAGAAATCGCCCCAGATCAAATTTGGAATTTAGACAAAAGAATTGCTATAATTAGTAGAGCCTGCAGGAATCTAATCAAGGGCAGTAACATACAGAATTTGTAAAACAGTTGGAATTTGATATTTGCAGCAAGTAATTAAGGCTGGTTTCTAAAGCTTTGGCCTTTGGGGAGATGATTATTGCAGGAGGTTATGGGACATTGGGAAGCAAAATGATTGAAGCTTTTAAGCATGAGAGTGGGTGCAATTATATGTGTAGCATGAGAGTGTGCGTCAATTTTTGCTTCTAACCATCATTCATTTTTCATAGTATTTCATAGCCCCACCTTCTCATTATTCCTTGCATTACGCATTGTACTGCTGTTTCTCAAAAGCCCAAGTTTCATTTATAAAAACAAACATCAGTACTATGAAAAGAGTGCTATGAACACTGCTTCCTGAATATAAAAGAGGAATGTGTTACAACTTTCTTCCTCTCTCGTTTGGTTTGGTCCTGATTTTTTTTTTTTTGTTAAAAAAAAATAGTGGCAGAGTATAATTAACGGTACCGTATTACATTTTTTATACTCATCTTTATCTAGTTTTTCCTTTTGATTTTTGAGTGCTATTATGATCATTGTATGGGGTCAATTATTTAATAGTGGTGTCAGTGCTTTTTTTTTTTTTTTCCCTTTTGTCTAAATGATATTAAATTGGAAAAGTGCGTACCACACAAAACATAAATATGAATATTTGAAGACTTTAAATGACAAGTGCCTGTTGAAAATTCATTAGAAAAATTCTTAATGCAATAATAACTTCACACCATTTTATTATCTGAAATAATTACTGTAGTACTTTTCCTGATGTGATGTATGTGAGATAAAACAATAGTTTAGAATATAAAAAGATAAATTGACAAATGTATTTATGGTGCAGGCGATATATTATTTGAAAAAAATGTAGTTATCCAAACACGCTAACTATTATTTCCATAAAAGTCCTGAAATGAAAACATCAAAAGTTAGATGGATCTCAGTCCTGTGAGAACATAACAAAAACCGTACGTGATATTGGTGATGAACTCCGGAAATTTTTTTTTTTTTTTCCCTTGACCAAATTGAAAATTTGTTAACGAAGATGGTCCCCGTTACGCCACTCTCCCGGTACTGACTTTATACAACATGAGAACACGAGATAAAAAGTCCTTCAACATCTGGGCCGGAAGGAAAAGTGTATTTAGAAAGCGAGGGATTAACACGTGAATCTCTGAAAGAAGTATTCGCAAAATGGAGGAGAAAAGGAAAAGAGAAGAAGAAAAAGGTTTTCTACTTTTTGTAGTCAGTGTACATGGATATTAAATGCGATTATCACAGTTTTAACCGCGAGTTTGCTGTTAACACATGATCATCAGCAAAAGCAAGGGCCAAATGGAGACATCTTGAATCTGAGCAGTAGTTATGGCCTCATAGACTCATAGGAACATCCTGAGAGGACATTTTATATACACCTTGTTATTTATTGGTCCGGAGGAATTTATGTATTTTGCTTTCATTTGTTAGATTAGAAGCAATTAATTCAAGAAGAATGAGTACTACAACATCACTCACTCGTGCCATATATGACAAAATTGTCGAGGAGTTTTATGTTAATTCGAAACAACTGTTAAGATACACGTTGAATGAAATCAAGTGAGATGTTTATATATTTACGTGTAACTTTTTCATTGATGTTATATTGACGTGGAACTCTTTTATAGTGCTCCATTGATTAGGAAACGAAAACAATTACTAGACATATCTATCTAGCTAGTAGCTGCTTCGACATAAAATTTTCCCAAAATTATAAATCTATGTAGCCGGGTACTATTTGCCAATTATTCCGCGGAACCATGGAATGAAGGGATTACGCATTTAAAAAAAAAAAAGAGTAAGCCACAGTTCTCTCATGAGTCATCATGTGGATGATGGTGAAATCCAAGCAATCCCTTTGGGTCCCGCCAACCTTACATTCTTCACATACAATTCATCAAATCTTTATTTCCTCGAGAGATGATGGAGGAAATCATGAGACTCTGCAACACTTCCCAGCGGCCAGCAGCATACTCTCAATGGTCCACCATCCAGTGGGGGAGAAAATGGAAAAAAAAAAAAGGGGTTTAATAATGAAGACAAATGTGGGGGCATTATGTTCACAAATGGTGTGAACAGTATATATGCAGCAGATGCAGATAGTTTAGTATTAGTAATTAACAATGTTTTAAAACCCGGACCGTCAATTGAACCGGTGAGGTGAAAGGGTCGAGGTTCAACCGGTCGAACCGGTTCAACCTCGGTTCAATGAATTTTTTTTAAAATAATTTATATAAATATATATATATGCACAAAATAAGACATGCAATGGACTAATTTAAAACTTTATATGATGAAAAGTTAACTATTTTTGAATAATTTGGATTTTCAAAAATAAATTTTTTAAATTATAAGTTAAAACAAATAAATTTCATCTTAATTTCAATTATATCTACCAAAAAAATCTTAAATCCAACCAAAAAATATCACAATATTTTGAAATTATACAAAATTCACGTCTATGAGAATTTGACATTGTGAACTTAAATTTTAATTTACGTCTTTGAGATTTAAAGATTGTAATTTAAAAAAGGAAGTTTGGAGTTCGAAAGAAGTCAAGAGAATCGAAAATAGAAATGCAAACTTGATAAGAAACAAAAAATGAGATAAAAGTGAGTGGTTGTGGCATTAAATAGTTTGGGTTAAAGAAAAATAATTCTTTTTTAACTTTTTCAATTTAATGGATAAAAACAAAATTAAAAGATAGAAGAAAACATCAATATATTAAAACTAAAGAGGTTTGATTAAAAAGGAAGTGACAAAAGAAAAGATGAGAGAGAAAGAGAGAGTTGAAGATTAAAAAGAAAGAGTCATGAGAGGATGGAATTTTGTAAGAAAAATGGAAAAATGAAATATAGATGTTTGTTTTATATAAATAAGTTATCAAATGAAGCAAATAAGATGTGATGGTGCAATGGTTACTACATTGGTCTTCTATTGCAAAAGTCTTGAGTTCGAATTTTGATAGAAGCATTTTGCAAAAAGTAAAAAAAGAAAAAAAAAAAAAAAGGAAAACTCGAAAACCGGTTCAAACCGGTTCGATACGGTTCAACGGTTCACACGGTTTTTACCGGGTTTGACCGGGTTTCTGGCAAAGTCAACACAAGCATAGAACCGGCCGGTGCAATGGCCGGTTCGCGGTTCAACCGGTCGAACCGGCCGGTCCGGTCTGGTTTTCAAAACACTGGTAATTAAAGATACTACTACTAATTAAACAAGTTAGTACTATACACATTAAAATTGTAAACAATTATAATAAGTAATGTTTAATCTATCTGAATCTACTAAATTTCCAACATTTTTCCAAGCTTCTTAATATTCGTCCCACCTAAGGGTGCAAACTAGTCGAATCAAGTCGAGTTGAGTTTCGATCTAATCGAGTCGAGACTCAACATGATTTTACAAAACTCGAACTCAAGCTTAAGCTTGACGAACTCAAAATGAGCTCGACTCAAATTCAAATTCAAGCTCGATTCAAATTCGAGTCGAGCTCGACCTTTAAAAATATTAAAAAATAATTATTTTATTTTTAAAAATAAATAAAATAATAATTTTTCTTAATGAATAATAAAAATATTAGGAAAATATATATAATTTTACTATTAAAATAAAAATAAAAAAAATATATATAATCGAGTTCGAGTCGACTCGCGAACAACAAATTTAGTATTTTTGAACTCAAATTCGAGCTCGACTTCGACTTGGTCAGTTCGACTTCGACTCAAACTCGACTCGAACTCGCGAACAGTTCAATTTGTTTGCACCTCTAGTCCCACCCACGAAATGCAGATAAGAAAATCTTAGTTCTTTATTCTCTTCTACGATTTGCTATTGTGAATTCTTGATTTTTTTTTTCGTAAATTCTTGATAAATTAATGTCGATGGTAAACAAAGTCCAAGTCCCAATTCCCAACTTTCCCCGCCACATTTGAAGGAGGGAATCCAAAGCAGAATGAAGTACAAATGACAGTGGGGAATAATGCATGTTGGCCACTCTGCAAAACGTAAACATGATCATCTTCCTCTCTCACCGGGTAGATTAGTGGGGCCATGTGGCGGCATATGATCCAAGGCTATGCTCAGTGGATATCCCATGCTCTACAGTCTAGATGCTTGTTTGTTTTCCTTTCTTTCTTTAAACTATTAGGATAGATTATGGATCTGGTGGTGGTGGTGGGGAGATCTGAGTGAGGTTTCGGTTGTCAATGGATTGGGTGTCAACTAATCTATAATTATTATCACTCCACCTAAAGTTCTTTGAAGAACATTTCCTAACTCATGTGAATCAAAAATTTGTCCAACCTCACCCAATTCTATTTAATAATAATGCAACTGATCTGTGCTTTCCTGATGGGTTCATGTGATTATTGCCTAACTAGGTGGTAACAAATTCAAGGATGTACTACTATATTAAGATGATGATGAATGAGAAGGGAAAAATATTTAGACAAACCTAATATGTACGGTTTGTCATTTTTACATGCTGCACTAGTACTAGTAATTCATTATTAATTGATGATGATGGATAGTCATACCTTATCTAATAGTAGTATTTACGTCAATCACCTTCATGTATATGGGGCATGCAATACCTTTTCGACTGAGAGTTAGCTAGGGTTGGTTAAATACATGAAAGCCACTTCTTCTTGTAGTTGATATGCCAAATTTTGTCCTCTTTTCTTTTGTTGCCAATGTAGTCTTTATTAGATGAAAATACGGATGAACCAAGTTTGGGCAACCTATACTTACTTTAGGCTGCCTTTAGATTGAAAGATTTGAAGTCTACTCGAATTCCTCTAATTGTTTAGATTACTTGGGAGGTATTTGAATTTGTAAATCATCACTAATTGTTCTAGTGTTTAAAATACATTTTTGACAATTGGCGAATGACAAATCCAAATAACTCTTAAGTAGTCCAAACTATTAAAGCGATTTGGGTGTATTTCAAATCATTCATCAAATTCCTGAACGCAAACGAAGCTCTATATAATTTAATCAAGATTGCCATGATGCATTCCATTTTCTCTAGTGTGCAAATTTTTAATGTTTCTGTGGGTAAATTTTGATGCATGTTCTGCCATCGTTTGGGTATATCAGAGCCAATTCTTTGGAAATGTTGTACATGGGACATTTCTGGTATGGGTTGTACTGCTGCCGATTTATCAAGTTTGGACATTATGTTCAACAATATGAATGATGAAACATTCGCGGGTAGAGATGGTACTAATTTTTGCATATCAGCAAAACCACAAAATGTGAACGTTGCAGCTAGCGCTTCCGAGTATATATATTCATTCATACTTTCGTAATAATGATACTAAGATTTTTCGTTCTGGCCATATTCTGACTGAACCATAATCGTATTTTTACTTCTTCACATTCAATTAGAAATACCAAACATGAATGTGGCTTGAAAAGGACACTGAAAGATTAGTTTGACATAATAAAGTCAAATAGATTAGGATGATGGAGAAGAAATGTGATCAGGACGGTTAAGCTTACCTTTCTCAATAATATAGGCAGAGTCAAAGGGTATCCTATGTTTAATCCCACTTTCCTCGTGAGGAAGTAATTGAACCTTACTCGTAAAATCCCACTTTCTAGAAGGACAAGAAATCTCTAAGGTAGCAGAGAGCAGACTAAAATCTCAACTCAGATTTGAAGAGGCATTGCACCTATTATTCTTACACGTCCTCTATCAATCCTGCATATGGTACTTGTTTGTTAGATGTGCTGCTTTAGCCGTGTTTGGCAATCAGAATAGATCTTGCTTTAAAGTTTGCAGGAATTAAGCAACCAATACTGTTCTGCATGGTTTTGCTTCAAACAGCTTTTCATAGGTCCCAGAAATTATTTGCGAAGTATAAAACAGAAATGCAAAGACAAACATGCCCACCAAATAATAGTTAATCTCAACGAAACCTCCAACAAATGCAGATTGTTTTGTCGACAGAATAGAGCATAACTTGGAAATTAAGGAAGATGAATTGCAGAAGAAGAAATGCAACTGCAGCAATATAACTAAACAACCCAGTCTATATACCAAATGATGAATTGTCTAACGTAAATAATTATGTAGCCCTTCGACAACCTAACATGTTGAATGGATAATTTTACGCAGGCAACTCAGTTGTAGACTTAAAAAAGACTAAGTTCTAGTACTGTGAACATTAAATCTTGTACAAACATATACAAGTATTTTTTAAAACATAAAAAGAAAAATACAAAACTACACTCTCTTAAGACAATTTTTCATGTTGAGTGTATCATTTTGCAGATCTTAATTTGATGCATAAAATTTTCATTTTTCATTTTATCATGAGAAGGTGGACGACTGGCTAGGTTGACCTCAGATGGTTTCCATGCATCCAAGCACGTGCCAAGATGCATCAAAGTTCATACAACTTAGCAGCATCAGAAAAAGATTATGTACGCTTGAAAATCTTTTAATTTACTAGCTAATGTCTGACTGATAACTGACCATTTTTAACTAAAAGAAAGGGGACAAAAAGGCCAAAAAAAGAAAAAAGAAAAAAAAAAAGAAACCAAGTCTACCCGGAGAGAGAAGTGATGCATTGGATCCTTCGCCGAAGAAGTATGAATACCTCCACCTTCTCTATCTCTCCTCCGAAACATAGGAAAAGCTAAAATCCAAACAAGTCCACTAAACAAATGAAAAGGTGGATGCTTTTATGATTATAATCTTGAATACAATTTCTATATCAACCATCTTTTCCTCTCTTAGCATCCCAAGCTCTTGCCTTTTTCGAGTACTTCTTGTTCTTAGTTTCTGTTTCTTCCAGGGTTCTCTTTATTCCAATATTTACTCGGTACTCAGCCTCTAAGCATCATTTTGATTTCTTCTCCACTTCTTTTCCATAACTATTCATGTTCTTGAAATTCAGTTCATGCTCCTTCATGGGTTTTCCTGATTCCCTTGAGAAAGATTTACACACCATGGAGTGCAACTTCTTGCCTCGGCCGACCTTGGAAATTCAAGATGTATCTCAAGTTACTCCATCAGTTGAGGTTAATGAAGAAGTTCCTCAAAAGAATCAAAGAGTTGCTGAATTCTATCAGGACGAAAAACAAGGGAAAGAAGATAGAAGTGGAGACATAGTTTCTTCTTTGGAGGTGAGATTGCCAGAGGTAAGACAAGTACTAACGGTGGATGAAGAAGGAGAAGGAGAAGAAGGCTGCACAACTCCAACATCAGCGGATCATAAAATCCCACAAGTTTGCCCCCCGGCTCCAAGAAAGCCCAAGTCTCTTCCATCATCTACTAACCAAAAAGCTTCTCGCAGAAGGGTTTTACTTGATCTGTCAAATGAAATCGAATCACTTTTTCCTCCAGCCCTACTTGCAGATTTCGGGAAGAAGATCAAGAAAGTCAGGAAAGAAATTTAAAGATGTCACTATATATGAGATTCATTGATTAACCAAGGCAAGATGCTGAGCTACTGATCAGCTAAGAAACTTGTGTTGAATTGAGAGAGGAATGAGTGTTCCACTTACAGCTGATTCATGTATTAAACTGTTAATCTGTTGACAACAATTTCCTAGCTAAAAATATATGCTAACAAATTCATCTCATTTTAATTTGTCCTTACCATCTTATATTTCCATTCTCTTCATCATGTCTTCTTTAGACTCAAATGTTGTGGTGCTCTACTTCTTCCTGAAAAATCAGATCCATCTCATATTTTTTTGGTTGCAAGAACTTCAGATTTGAAGCACCCTTAAAAGATGTTATACTGCAGTTTAAATAATTAGTACAAATTTGCATCGCCCTTTATTTTCCAGATAGAAATGGATGGTTCAATAAATTTTTTTTGATAGCTCAGATTCTAAAGCGATCTCTGTGTGTGCTGTGTTTTCCTGTATTTGATGGCATTGACTTGGGTCGTTGGGACAGTAACAGGTTGCACTGATTTTAAGAAGATGCAAATATCCTCCGTTGTTTCTACCAATGAATTGAGCCGATGAACAGAACAATGAGGGATGAGGGATATTCTCTCTTTTCTCGTGTATATGCATGAAATTCATCAAACAGTAAATGATAGGGCGTCCCTAACTTCAAGGTTACCTTCTTTTCTTTTTCCTTCTTTTTTGAGCAAAGGTTCGACCAACGTACTAATTTAATGGGATAGCAAATATTTTATCTTGCAACCCACTCACTCGTATCTTTTCATGTTTCTTTCTGCCTTTTATCACATGAGACGACTCACGCTACGGGGGATGTTCAGCCAAAAAGAACTTGCAAAAGAAAATTTTCTTCTAACAAAAAATTTTCTTCTAACCAAAAGGGAGAGAAGAAAAAGCTCTGGCGTAAAAAATTAAAAAAGAAAACAAAAAAGAATAATTTTTACAATAAATTTTACTAATGGGGATTCAGATTTGTAATCATGCATGTCCTCTATTATGTATCCAACTAATTACGCATCTGCATAACGTAAAAAATAAAAAAGAAAATGACATGATACATTTGTTTATTACCATCTCGGACATCAAAAATTTTTTTGAAAGTTAATAAATAAGGGATAATTTCAGAAACCTCCCCTAAGGTTTTTGACTATTTCACTTAGTTTCCTTAAAGTTTTAAAAATTACACTTATCTCCCTTGATTTGACACTTTGGTAACCAAACCTTAAAATAAGGTCAAAAATTTAATGAATATCCTAAAATGTCCTTATCTTATAAAATTCAATTCAGTCTTCTAAACAATTATAAAGTAATTTGACACAAAGGAGACTCAAGTTTTTCATGCCAATATTTGTTATTTAATAATCAACTATAACAATAAATCTTTTGCTATGATAAGTTATTTTTTATAGAGCTTTATTGGAAATATAGATTCTTTTTAAAATAGAGAAGAAAGTTTTACCTTGTGTTTTTTAAGTTTATGGACTATTTTTTTTTAAATAAAAGTTTATGGACTAGTTTAGTGATGGAACTACCATAGTTGGTAGTGATTTTGGGCCATTTATTTTTAATTATTCTTGATTTTGATAAAAAAAAAAAAAAGAGCTACAAAAAAATTGGATGATATTAAAGGTCATCAAAAAAATTACTAATTTAACATTTGATCTGGATAGATATTAGCGACAAAATTGATAGTTCTTCTATACTTCTGATAAAATATAAGAGAAATGAATAAGACGAAAAAAGGAAAAAAAATTATAAAATCCATCCTTTATATAAATATGACAACAAGACAGTTTTATTAAAATATTAAGGTTAGTATTATCATTTTAAATGAATAAGGGAAGTAGGTGTAATTTTTGAAACCTTAAAGGAGTCACATGAAATTATCAAAAATCTCAAGGGAGGTTTCTGAAATTATCCCAATAAATAATGCAAGGACTGTAAAGGGGTGACCCCAGCAGGTGGCCGGCCGATCAAATTCTTTTCATTTTGTCTGGCCGTTGACTTCTTGGGGTTCAAGTTACCATAAGATGAAGCAAAGGTGTCATGGAATCATCAAACACGCGAAATCCTATGTGATGATTTTACCTTTGAAATTCCCCATAGCAAGAAAGATTTTTTAGCTTCCATTACTTTTTGTATTCTTCTTTTTCCTTTTTTTTTTTTTGGGTGCCATGTGTGGGGGGTCGGGGAGGGGGGGGGGGAGGCTCATTAGTTGCTAATTAAGGACTTAAATTTTCATAACCATATCGCTTAAAAGATGTCCTCGACTAAGGCATCTGATGACATAAAGAGTAGTAGTTCAGAAGAAAATTTGACATTTGGCGAATTGGACGCTCAAAGAGTTCTTTTTTCTTTTGGGTAAAAGGGCTCAAAAAGATTTGTTGAATGCCTAAAAGTTTATGGATAAAATTTCCTACAATGTCACTTACTTAAATACTAACAAATTTAGTTGCATGTCATCGATGCAAAACTTAAAATTTAAATTCAAATTTGATACATATGTCATACATCCAAACTCGCTAATATATGTACTCCACTAATTTATTGTCACAGAAGTCTTTTTGTTGCGCAGAATTTCTATCTCACTAACAGTCATTCAAATCATCAACGCATCGAAAATGTAGATTTAGGATGGTGGAGTATGAGTTTAGTCTCTACCATTCTTTTATTTTTTAAAAAATGCTTGACTGTAGCATTTAAGGATGGTGGTATATTCTATAACTATATATACATGTGTATCTTAACTTCATTTTTTTTTTCCAATTATGTGCAATTTATGTTGAATAGTTTGGGGACAAATGGACGCTACAAATTAACCAAAGGCAGAGGAAGATCTTCAAATCATCAAACTACTAGTTTGACTTGTAAGTGTGACGTCGTTCATAGATGTCCTCTACTTCATATATCGGCAAGAAATGAAAATAAAACATTCTTCTCACTTTTGCTTCTTATTCTTGGATTAACATATATAAAAAGCAGCATTAGTGGTTAATAAGTTGGCTAGCCGCAGACTAACCGCTAACTACTACAGCGTTGATATTAATATTATAGAACCAGTGGCATGCAATTTGTAAGATTTCTGGTTAGTGGGACCGGAGGAGGGAGAATAAGCCAGTTATACCCACGAAAATCTCTATTTCTATTCAAAGAACTTTTTCTTTTCCTTTTTGCATGAAAAGTGAAAAAAAAAAAAGGGAACATGCGAAAGGGTGCTACGACAAAGAAGCGTAGTCTAGTTAATAACATGCTTCACCTGTAATTAAAAGATCGCAAATTTGTGTTATTAAAGTTTAAAGAATAAGTGAAGAATCACCAATGATCCTTTTAAAAAAAAAATAAAGAAAAGTGAATAGGATGCTTGATAAGGTTAACAACAATGTTTTAAAAATCGGACCGTTAATTGAACTGGTGAAGTGAAAGGGTCGAAGTTCAACCGGTCGGACCGGTTCAACTTTGGTTCAATGAATTTTTTTAAAAATAATTTATATAAATATATATGCACAAAATAAGACATGTAATGGACTAATTTAATACTTTACATGATGAAAAGTTTACTATTTTTGAATAACTTGGATTTTTAAAAATAAATTATTTATTTTTGAATTATAAGTTAAAACAAATAAATTTCATCTCAATTTCAATTATATCTACCAAAAAATCTTAAATCCAACCCAAAAATATCACAATATTTTGAAATTATACAAAATTCACGTCCATGAGAATTTAGACATTGTGAACTTAAATTTTAATTTACGTTTTGGGATTTAGAGATTGCAATTTAAAAAAGAAAGTTTGGAATTCGAAAGAAGTCAAGAGAATCAAAAATAGAAATGCAAACTTGATAAGAAACAAAAAATGAGATAAAAGTAAGTGGTTATGGCACTAAATAATTTGGGTTAAAAAAATAATTCTTTTTTAACTTTTTTAATTTAATGGACAAAAATAAAATTAAAAGATGTAAGAAAATATCAATAAATTAAAAATAAAGATGTTTGATTAAAAATGGAGTGACAAAAGAAAAGAGGATAGAGAGAGAGAGTTGAAAATTAAAAAAAAAGAGTCATGAGAGGATGAGATTTTATAAGAAAAATGGAAAAAAGAAATATGAATGTTTGTTTTATATAAATAAGTTATAAAAAAAAATTAATAAGATGTGATAGTGCAACGGTTACTATATTGGTCTTCTATTATAAAGGTCATGAGTTCGAATCTTGAAAGATATATTTTGCAAAACGAAAAAAAAAAAAAAAGGAAAACTCGAAAACCGGTTTCGACGGTTTCATGGTTGGACCGATTTTTGACCGGTTTTCTAGCATGGTCAAACCTAACATAGAACCGGACCGGTGCCATTGCCGGTTCGCGGTTCAACAGGTCGAACCGGCCGGTCCGATTCGATTTTCAAAACATTGGTTAACAGTAAAGAGCATTTCAGAGAAAAGGAAGTATGGAAGGAATTCAGTATACCATTGAATAAGAAATATTTAGGCTATAAATAGCCGTACAAAGCAAACAGAAACTACAATAAAAAAGGAGTCTACTGCTAACAGTCTTCTAAACAGAAAGACCTATTCTAAAGCAAAGAATCCCAAATAAAATGAGATTTTACTTACTAGCTAATATTGACTAAATCTAACAATTCCTCCCTTAAACTAATGCTGAAAGAATTTAGTTTATACTGTTCTCTGCACAAACCCCAAGCATAGTACGCAGCTTCAGAAAATCATCCAACTTAAGAGGCTTTGTCATCACATCAGCTATTTGTTCCAACGTATTGCAATGAACTAGCTCTATTATACCTCCCTGTGCGAGTTCTCGAAGGAAATGGAAACGAACATCTATATGCTTGCTACGACCATGCATAAGTGGGTTTCTTGAGAGCTTGATTGCAGAACTATTGTCACAATGGATAGTATTTTTCTCTTGCTGAGTCTGATCCAGCGTTTTGAGCACCCTTTTTAACCAAATTGCTTGACAAGGACAAGCAGCAACAGCAATAAATTCAGCTTCGGTGGTAGACAAACTCACAATAGGTTGTTTCTTAGAAGACCATGATATAGCTCCTGAACCGAACGGAAAAACATAGCCTAATGTACTTTTTCTATCATCCAAGTCACCCGCATAATCACTATCAGTGTATGCTATAAGATCATCATTTCCTCCCTTCTTATAGAAAATTCCAAACTTAGTTGTTCCTTGCAAGTACCTCAGCACTCTCTTTGCCAGTTGCAAATGAAGCTGAGTAGGATTCTCCATATATCTGCTCAAAAGACTTACTGCAAACATCATATATGGACGAGTCGCAGTAAGATACATAAGACAGCCTACAAGTTGTTTGAAGTGAGTCTTGTCCACCTTAATTCCTTCTTCATCCTTACAAAGCTTGAAACCAGGAACCATTGGAGTTTGAACAGAATTGCTTTGATTCATTTGAAAACGTTGCAACACCTCCTAAGCATATTTTATTTGACCGATAAAAATTTCACTTGATTTCTGCATGACTTCGAGACCCAAAAAATATTTCATTTTACCAAGATCAGTCATATCAAACTCATTCTTCATCGAGTTCTTAAACTCAGTAAACATCAGCTCATCATTTCCTGTGAAAAGAAGATCGTCAACATATAAACTTACAATGAGTATGCTGCCCTCCATGTTTCGTTTAACAAAAAGGGTATGCTCATAATCACATTTTTGAAAACCTTTCTTCATGAAATATGTTTCAATACGGCTGCACCAAGCACGCGGAGCTTGTTTAAGCCCATAAAGAGCTTTCTTTAGCTTGTACACTTTTTCCTCCTTTCTCTTTTGAATGTAACTACACGGCTGCTCAACAAAAACATCTTCAACTAGTTCTCCATGTAAAAAGACAGACTTCACATCTAATTGATGGATAGCCCACCCTTTTTATATTGCTAAAGTGATCACCAATCGAACAGTCTCCATACGAGCCACCGGAACAAACACTTATGTGTAATCTATACCATATTGCTGTGCATATCATTTTACAATCAGCCTCGCTTTAAACTTGTCGACTTCTCCCTTTTCATTAAGTTTAGTCTTGTAGATTCACTTGACTCCAACTATTTTGACTCCTTTTGGTCGATTGATTAGTTCTTATGTGTCATTTTTCTCAATCGCCGCAATCTTAGCATCCATGGCATTTCTTCATTTTTCATTCTTCACAGCTTCTTCATAATTAAGTGGATCGACAGCCGCTGTATATGAGGCAAAAAATGCTGCTGCCTTTTCATCAAACAAACTTTCACCTGAAACATAATCTTTCAACTAAGTTGATTGCTTCCTACTCCTCCCTTCCACGGGATCTGGAGAAGTTTCTTGATTAGTGGCAAGAGACTCCTCTGACTGTGTGTCAGCAGCATCTTCTTCTACAGGAGATTATTCAGTCACTGTCTTTTCATCATCTTCCCATTCCAGCTCGCAAGTAACAGCTGATTCATGTTGCTTGTCCCATTCCCATTCTTCACATTCTTCAAAAACTACATCTCTGCTCACCACAATCCTTTGTGAGATAGGATCATAGAGCTTGTACGCCTTTGATTCCTCGCTAATTCCTAGTAAAACACATTTCAAGCTTTTCTTATATAGTTTAGTTCTCGAACCGTCAAGCACGTGAGCATAGGAGACACAACCAAAAATTCTGAAATGTTGAACTGATGGCTTGATTCCGCTCCAGGCTTCTTCAGGTGTTTTGTCCTTTACAGCCAGCGTTGGACTTCGATTTAAAACGTGCACAGCCCAATTTACTACTTCTAGCCAGAGAGTTTTGGGCACGTTCTTTTCAGATAGCATGCTACGAACCAAATTCATGATAGTTCGATTTTTCCGTTCTGCAACACCATTTTGTTGTGGTGAATATGCAGCTGTCAATTGTCTTTGCACTCCATGTTCCTTGCAGAAATTGTTGAATTCTCGAGATGTAAACTCTCCACCATGATCCGTATGCAACACTTTTAGAGACATATCTGTTGCTTTCTCAACATGTATCTTGTAGCGCTTAAAAATGGCAAAAGCTTCTGATTTTTCTGCCAAAAAATACACCTATGTTTTTGGGTTAAAATCATCAATAAAAGTAATCAAATACCTTTTCTTGCTATTCGAGGCTGGCTTAATTAGTCTGCAAATGTCGGCATGAACTAGCTGCAGAATCTAAGATGCTCTCCAAGAACTTTTCGTTGAAAATGAATCTCGATGTTGCTTCCCCACCAGACAATCTTTGCACAGCTTCGAGGGCGGCTTAAGTAATGGTAGACCTTTCACCATTTATTTTTGCTGTAATGTTTGTAAACCTTTGAAACTTAAATGCCCAAACCTGCAATGCCACAGCTGCGCTACATCTTCTGTGACTGTGTTAAAACAAGTGGGTGCTATAGGCAAAGAGATGGCATGCAAGATGAACATTCGATTTGCAGACATATTAGCTTTCATGATCAAACCTTTGTCAGGATGATATATTTTGCATTGCCCTTATTGGAATAAAATGCTAAGCCCCTTCTCTTGCAATTGTCCCCGACTCAGCAGATTATTCTTCAATTCCGGAACATAAAAAACTCCTGAGATGATACTAACAACTCCACCAATTTCCAACCTGATGTTGCCCTTCCCATTGACCGCCATGTTTGAATTATTTTCCAGCTTCACTGAATCTGTGAATTTTTCATCAAAATCTAAAAAATGTTCTCTTTTTCCACTCATGTGATTGCTGCACCCAGAGTCAAGAAACCACATGTCTGTTTTGTGTTGCTCCATTTCTTCAACATAAGCCATCAGAAGCATGTGTTCTTCACTCTCCACTTGACTCTCTGCAAAATTGGCCTTTCCTTTTTTGCATTCCCACTGAAAATGACCAAGCTTGTGACAAGCATAACACTCCGCAGTTGCTTTGTCAAAGCTTTGTCTGCTTCTTCCACGGCCTCTGCCTCCAAAGCTCCCACACCCTTTTCCTCGTCCTGCATTGGTTTCCATGAGTCACCTTCAGTGTATGTTCTTCATGTACAGTGTTACTCATGCGTTGTTCGTGCACGAGCAAACTGCTTTGCAGCTCATCAATTGACAAAGTACTTGTATCCTTGGATTCTTCAATTGAACAGACGGCATAATTAAACTTAGGTGTGATTGACCTCAGAATCTTTTCCACAATAGCAACATCTTTCAACTTTTCACCATTTGCTTTCATCTTGTTGGTGATGACAAGAACACGAGCAATGTACTCATTCACAGATTCTCCTTCCTTCATGTGAGCAATTTCATACTCATTTCGCAAAGCCTGTAGATGAGCACGTTTTACTCGCGTTGTTCCTTGATATTTCTGCTTCATAGAGTCCCAAATACTCTTTGACATATCTTTGTTAACGATAGTCTCCAAAATGGAACGATCTAACGCCTGAAACAGATAGTTCTTAGCTTTGAGATCCTTCAACTTCTGCTCTTCACAAATTTTCTTTTGTGCCTCAGTTAAAGTCACACCCTCTGCTGCTGCAGAAACTCCATTTTTTGCCACATTCCAGTACTTCTTTGATCGAAGAAAATTTTCCATAAGTATCGCCTAATGATCGTAGTGACCATCGAACCTCGGCACTACTGGTTGAATAAAGGCACCCTCTGTTGCCATTTTCGTTGCCGAAACTCCCTTTGAAGATTGCTGCTTCTACCTACCGAGCCTCTTGCGAGGCTTTGATACCGGATGATAAGGTTAACAGTAAAGAGTATTTCAGAGAAAAGGAAGTATGGAAGGAATTCAGTGAACCATTGAATGAGAAATATTTAGACTATAAATAGCCGTACAAAGCAAACAGAAACTACAATAAAAAAGGAGTATACTGCTAACAGTTTTCTAAACAGAAAGACCTATTTTAAAGCAAAGAATCCCAAATAAAATGGGATTTTATTTACTAGCTAATATTGACTAAATCTAACAATGCTGCAATTGCAACTATGAACACAGCTCCAAAGTTTAGGCGACTATCCCGCACTCCCACCACCTCCCTCATCCCCTCTCTCTCCCTCTCTTTTTTACAATTGTTTAGGGTGGCTCTATATCTTTTTTGATAAGCAAAATCGATTACAATGAGGTGACTTCTTGTGTTTGCTTATTACCCATTTCAATTAAGCCACCACCGATACATTAAAAGTTTGATGGAGAGGGAGGCAAGGTTGCCTCTTATCAATTTGCCACATTAAAGTGGCTTAGCTTTAAAAAATTCAGGCGGATGGGTATTGCATCCGTCTGGTTCAATGGTGGTTCAGTCCCCTACGGGTTACCCTTGAATCTCTTTAAGTCCTCCTCCTCCTCTTTAGTGTAGGATCGTATCAATAAAAAAAATTTATTACCCATTTCAATTTTTCTCGTTAAGCAATTTGGATCGTCCTTTTATGGGAATTCATTCGTCTGTATCAGGCCTTTTCAAGTTCGTAGAACTCTTCAACCCAATGTCGCCATCAAGCCGGGAGCCCAATTCCTTTGAGGGCCCATGATGGGAAATCGGTTGGTACCTGGACCCAATTGCTTGTAAGAGCTTGATAAATGAATAGATGAAGCCCGATCTGAATGTTTTAAAATAATGATAAAGGCGCCCACGGCCACATTCTTGCATTTTCAAATAGAAGTTCTATTTGTAAATCAATGAGGCTTGAGTAGCTCGCCAACTTGTCTTTCTTTTTTTAAAAATAAAAAAAAAAATTTCTCAGCCTTCAAGATTCAAATACTATATACATCAAAAGCAAGGATGTAAAAAATCTCAAGCAAAATACTCCATATAAAATTGGAAATTTGATACTAAATATATCAATTATCACATTCTGTTATTAGCATGGATACGAGTAACTCTATTAGGCAGCATATGAAGATGAATAGAGCACTCAAATAGTATGTAGGAGTGAAAGTTTTCATCATTCATTGAGGGAGTTATAAGCTAAAACCACAGTTGTATTAAGAAATTTGAGAGAAAACCTAAGCGATGGGCCCTCCAGCTTTCACTAGATCCATATCTTTGAAAAATCATTCGAACACTCAAGTGGAGAAAGCAATCCAGTGGAGCCAGCTGCGAAAGCTTTAAAACGTTGGGCCCAAATCCGGGAAAACGACAGCAGGCCCTTTGGACTAATGGATAAAGGTGTAGCTTTATTTTCCCCCAGGATCATAATAATTTACCCTACTCCTATACCAGCCTACGTTATTGAAGAGGCCGAAACTCAAATCAAAGAGACTTGTGTGGGAGTTGGGAGGCGAATCACGCAATTAATTAACTATTTTTTTAAAAGACAAAAGAGCAATGAAGCACTCAAGAAGGAGAAGACTTTCTTCCCCTTGCCCTCTTGACAGTACAGCAAAGCAAAAGTGCACCTTCTGCTTTGCTTTATTGTTGTCGCTGGTGGATGTGGATGCACATCAAAATTTCAGGACACCTTTTTAAATTTTAAGCACTAATATTTTTCCAGTGCATTTTCTATAACTGGAACCTTATTGAAGGCTAAAAATCTTCACCATAATCTAGATTCAAATGTTCCCATTATAGGAAAGCATTAGCATTTATTCTGTCCCTTCGGGGACGTCCGATTAAATTGGAACATTGGCGTTTATTCTGGACATTACTCATTGGCATTTATTTCGAAGAGTCCTAATATGTAAAATCCACATAAATTAATAAACATACAAACTTTATTAATTTAAAAGAGAAATTAATTGATCGATAAATTAATAATTTATCAGTGTACTTATAATTCAAAGAAATACGCACCTTGGAACCATGCAATCAATCTTGTAGTTTCAGCTTGGACAAAGATATTCACGCAAAGACATTAGTGAATTGTTTTCAACACTGCAAAATTCGTTCTAATGGAAGAAATGGCTTCAGGAAACATATAAATGATCCCTTAGATGAAGAAGATATTGTTGATGAACTTAAAACGATAGTCAATGATTAGACTACCGTAAAAATAGATGTAAAAATATGATATGTAACTTTAGTGAATTATTAATTTATGATATGAATGGGATAAAAAAAAGATTTTTATTTATTTTTTAGCAAGATTGTAGCTTTTATTGAGATGGGACATATAAGTTTGCATGCACAAGAGATAGAATATGTCAATAAGCACGTTAAACTAATTACGTAAGGAGCCTATATGGAACCATTAATGGGATTAAAAGATTATGTAAGTCTTTTTTTTTGGTAAAAAAATATTATCTTATTATTTTATCAAAATAGTTCAAGCCGAACAGAAAATAATTATTACTGGATAAAGATTATTAATTTATGAAGATTTTTAAGTGTATTTACTAATCTCGTGGAGACTATAAACAGTGGAAAATACTTTTCTTCGCGAAAAGTTCCTCCCTCGGCCACCAATGTTGACCACGTGTGGTGTGGCCCTTAATCCTTCCTTGAGCTCCTCCGTTTGTCAAGTATTGGTAGGGCCATAGAATTTGCATTTGTCCGGAAGGACAAAACGTTACAGCACTTGAATACAATTTCTAAGCTATTTCTTTTGAATCTTTATACTATTTAATTCTGCACTGTTTTCTTCATGGAAACTACTAACACAGCTGATATTAGTGTTCATGCGGAAGGATAATGTCAAAAGTGTGATCATTTCAGAAAACCAAAAATCTATCCGAAGTTTTAACATCTCAAATTTAGTTACAGGTTTTTTCTACTTAGAAGCGTCTGTGACAAATTGTTGAAAGTCTAACAACTAAAGGCGTCATCATCTTTTACTGAAAACTAAAAAATCATTTTTGTTTGTAGCACCAAGTTTTGCACCTTTGCGTGGTGTTTGGATTGCATTTTTCTAGATTTTTTTTGTAAAAAAATTACTGTAGCGATTTGATATATGTGAAGTAAAAAGGTGATTGGAAAATGTGTTCATGGAAAACGTAGCAATTTTTCTTTGAAAAATGGCTGTCTAATGAGACATTTGCAATCCAAAATAATTCTCTAATGCTTCATATTCATATTTCTTTACGTAATAAAATAAAATATTAGATTAGAGTGTCAAGAACTATTCTTGATATCACTGTCCTACATTTACTAGTGTTACAACTTTCTCTTTTTTTTTTTTTTTTATTGCTTCGGTTTTATGGTCGGGGATGACCTAAAAGTAATAAGTGATTTCCAATCAATGGGGGCACTGCACTGCTGCAGCAACTCAGTAGTAATATTTTACCCTTCGCACGAATACAAACAGTCGAAACAGTTAGTAGAATCTTTTATCATCTTTTATAGCAGTAGTAAAATTACAGGGGGTGTCATTTTCTTTTCAAAGCAGTAGTAGTAAATAAATAAAAAGACAGCCTCTGCAGCACCTGCGGGACTTAGCTTTTGTTTGCTTTAATATTATAGAGATCCGTAATTATTCTGTTTCACATTTTCTGCCAAGATAAAGCAGAGAAATACAAACAGGAGTGCCTAGGAATGATAAGAACTCCCATGATTGGTCACCGTTTTTTGACTCCATCTCACTTGTTTTTATACCCCCTTTTCTCCTCTCTCTCTTCTGTCGCTTAAAGCATGCCATGTTCTATGACCTGCATGTAAAGTTGCTCTCTCTGTTTAGTGTTTACATGAACATGAACTTCCCCTTATTTCATCAAAATCTTCACTGCTAGCTTTTTTGCTGCTTTAATGAACACAAACTGAAGACATGACGTCTACTATTTTTTTTTTCTTTCCTGTTGTTTTTCATGGCCTAACACCTTGAGATATACCTCTGAGGTTTTGAGGTTGCCTCATTAAACTTCTTTTCTTCAATTCTGTCAAAGACCAAGTGGCCAGCTAGCCAACACACCAGTATACAAGTACTGGTTGCTATGGCTCAACAGGTACATTTTTGTCTTTCCCTCATTGTTTTGGATTTTTATGCTTAATCAGGGGCCTAGCTAGCTATGTATGAAACAATCATCTGAAGTGGGATGCCATTAGATTCTTTTCTTATCAGTTATCTGCTGATGGGTCGATATTCTTTTCCATTCTTCAGTACATTGTCCTCGAAAAAGATTCTTAAACTCTTCTGACTGATAAGAAATTAATTGCAGGAAGAAGGATGGCCGCTGGGATTGCAGCCTCTGAATGTAAGAGTAGGGTTAGCTAGGAGCCGTAATTTTTCTGGATCAACATCATTCAATACCATACTGAGTGGTTCTCCTAGTTCCTCAACAAATTCTTCATCAGATTTGGACACAGAAGTAAGTGACTTAATTAAATTTGGAGAGTGAAAAAAAAAAAAGAAGAAAAAGAAATCACCATTCAGTTATTCGGCTAGTAATTGTTGGGCGTTTCCTCTTCTTCACTGGCAAAAAAGTTGCAATGGCATGTGGTAGAGTGTTCTTCTCTTTTCTTGTTCTTTTCAGGTTATTGCTGTCCGCCTGAATTCTGCATGTTGCTCTGCCTCCCTTCCCCCCCATGGCACTTGAATAGCTACCAAAATTGTTTTCTACTACTCACCCTGGGTTGCCATATTGTCTCTACTTTCTTCATGATTATACATAATTAACATCTGACTTTTCAATTGAAAGTAGCAACATGTTGGTCAAATATCCTATTATGGCTGCTCCAGAGCAATAATTACATAGGTTTACTCTGATTACTGTTCAAAGATATTACTATGTTACATTGAAATTTTACCACCTTCCAGTTAGCCTGCCTATCCTTTCAAGCTTTGTCCAACTGAGAACCTGAGTGCAGTTATACTAGCTTCTCCTTACACATATTGTCCTTAGCCTTTTAAATTCGTACTGGAGCATTTAAGTTGCTGACACCAGTAACATGTTCTTGCATCAAATTCTTGTGATGCTATTATGACTCAGCATTTAGGTCGCACACTAATTCACAACATTGCTGTCTTCTTGATGTGGTCATCAGCAAAAGTCTCACGCATTTGAAGTTGATAGGATTGCAGAGTTATGATCATTTATCGTTGTTGTTACCAGGGCTTCAAGGCCGTAATTAAGACAATACGCTTCGCTTTAAGGTGGTCTAGATGCGAAACAAGTGAGGGCCGAGGGTTGAGAATCTTTAAAATGCAGTTAACAATTCATCTTTACCCAGTTCGCCACTACAATGTAATAATCCACGTTTAGGACTGGATTTGAAAGAAATTAGAGCCCTATTTGGCATAATTCCCAGATTGTCTAATAGAGTGTTATGTTAAAATGCAAAGAACACCACTCTTGAAAGTGTGTTGAAAAGCTTGAGCAATTCCAATATTTCCCTGTTTCCAAGTCTAAACATTGGGCGAGCAAGAGAAAGGGTTGAAGTGTGAGAGTTGCATTGAAGCATTTGTCTCGAGAGGAAGAATGATCATTAGCTTATAATCCCTAGGCTAATCTGCTATTAAGAGTTAGATATTTCCTCCCAAGACAAGACACAATTAACTTGGTACATAGATGTCCTGTGAAATTCTAACACCAAAGTAGAAGTTCTACTAAAAACTACTCAAGCCTTTGATTCCACGTATCTTGAATTTGCTTTATATACTTCTCCTCTTGGAGAATCGAGGACCTTAGATAACTCCTGTGATGTAATTACAACGTCCCAGACGGGGAGTACTTAAATTGTGCTCAAGTTTCGCAACTGGTTTACTAGTAATGCTGCGGTTTCTGCAGTCAACAGGGTCATTCTTCCACGACAGAAGCACTACGCTTGGAAGCCTAATTGGCGTAGCAAGAATAGTGAATCTCTCAAGAAGATCTACCAGGGGAACCTCAAATCCAGAAGCCATCAATGGAGGCCACAAGAGCTATAGGACGAAAACATGGTGTTTCTCTCTGTGTCCAACGGATACTACGGATGCTGAGACTGTAGCAAGAAACACCCCATCACTCGGCCATTTTCTTGCGGTGGAGAGAAGGGCAGCTGCTAATGAACATCATAGAAGCAGCCATAGCTCAGTATTTTGTGGTCCTGATGAACTTGCCATGGCTCAGCCTGATCGGGAACCGAATACATTGTTTGTGAATGGCCAAATTGCCCCACCTCCTCATGAGTCAAGTTCAAGTCCATGGTCTGGTTCAGATGTTCACAGGAGAAACACCAGTGGTGGATTAGGACAGGGCAGCGGACAGGGGGTTCCGGTGCTGCTGTTTCCTTGCATGTGCGGGTGCGGGTAGGGTGGATGACAACATTTGGTACTTCAAAAGTTGGACTTCAAGAACATTTTACTTTCTCAGATTAAAATCATCAAATTTTGTTGTTTAGGTTCTATTTTCTAAATTGTTTTAGAATTTATTATTGTTATCCTTTAATGATAAGAAGGGATTTCATTTCCGTGGGCCCTTATAGGCTTTTATAAGATCGAATTTTATTCTCATAAATGATGGACTAAGGCTACCCGAGAGATTAAATCGATATTCTTATTTTGGTAATCTAATTATGGTATAAGGCTGTTGTTAACGCATGTCCATGATGAAAATTGAGGGTGTGTTTTGGTAATCTAAATCTAATTCAGATGTGTTTGGATTAAGAAGATTTGAAGTAAAATAACATAAATTTCAACCATATTTTTATCTTCTCAATTATCTTTTTATCTCACATACATTGCATCACAAAAAGTGCTACACTAATTATTTCAAATAAATCATCCAAACAAACTCTTATCCAAATAAATTAGCTCCGTAAAGTTTGGCACTCATATCGGAAGGAACCGTGGTGAGTGAGTGTTGCGATATAGACATTTTTCTAGTGCAATTTTTGTTATATATTAGAAAAAAAGAAAAGAAAGAAAGAAAAGAAAGCAGTATCTGAGTGATTTCATTACCCACACGCAGATTTGGCAAAATTAAAAATTGGACCCTCACTTTTTCGAAATTACAATTTCCCGCCGCAAACCAACTTCCACTTAGTGAAAAGATAGCAACATTAATACCTGCCTAAATAACACTACTTAATCACTTTTTATTCTTTTCCCTGATTCTCTTTTTCTTTTCCCCCTTTCTCACGTTTATGTGTCCCTACGAGGGAAGGTAAATCTTGGAAGCAAATCATGCTTACTTTATTTGACGTAATCTAATCACATAGTGGTAGTGGTAGTGGCTGATCATCGAATCCTCAGTGTCACTTTTTTTACTGATAATTAACTCAGTATCACTTCTATATTCATATCAAGTATCATATTTATTTAACTTATCACAGGTTGTTTATTTAACTTATTTTCTTCTATTTTCACATGATAAGTAAGATTGATACTAAAGAGTGACACAAAAGATTTTAACTGTAGCTGATTGCCATTTTTTTTTCCTGTCATCATCACTTTATCTATATTATCTCCTACTCTATTCTAATATAGCTGCTAGATTGCCGGATTACCACCGTAAGTTTTCATACAAGAAGCCGAGGTTTGCGAGCAAAAGTGCGCTACGTCTTTACAGGTGACATATGCTTCCAATCGACAGCTGACCGACGTTGCTTCCAATCGTGTGGTTACCTCTAAGTAAATTCCAAACTCAAAGGAAAAAAAAAAATGTAATCCCTGTTTGCTTTGTCCTATGTCACAGCTCGCAGTCTTTAATAGGGAAAAAGAGTCCTCCTCTAATATGAATTCTCAAGAGTTTCGTTTATTGGTAAGGGGCAAGGGTAGCTCTCAAAAATGTGTTGATTGAATACGACCTCTGGTGCCTGCACTGGAGGGAAGATATTTCTCCAGGATTCAACTGTAAAAATAAATGATTACAAGTATTCGGTTCAATCAAATTGTGGTTAATCATTTGATTAAGGACCTCGAGCCCTCCCTTATCATAATAACACGTAACTGCAGGTGATAATGAGACCACTACGTGAAAATCGGATGTCAAATTACTGGACATCATGACTTGCATCTTTTCCTTTTTTTTATTATTATTTTGACTTGGAACATATTTAACTTAAGTGGTCGTCCCACCAAAAATGAAAATTTAAAAAAAAAAAATTATTGTTTTAATCGAGCCTACTATTTGAAGGAATCTGATGACTTCACTCTAGTATTTCAGTCTCTAATAATACATACATTTGGCAAGATATATATTGTGGATAGATAATCTGCTGAACCCCGCAATGTGTCGAGTCCATTTGATAGCGATACGGTACGAGACAGTAGATGAAGAACTGACTAGCGATAAAAAGATGATGAGGTAGTAAGGGTAGTTTACTGAGTGTCGTGAGGGGTCTTTTACTTCTTAGCAGCAGCGGCCTTACTGGCTTGCCCTTGTGGGGTTTGCCATCCCACATCGGTTCTGGGGGGGGGGTTTGGGTTTGGTTTATAAGTCCCTGGGAGGACCTCAAGAGTTGCCGGCTTTTGAGGTTTCTTCTGGAATTAGGTTTATAAAAGCCGAATTTCTAGACTTCAGTTTAGAAAAGGTCAAGAGTAGTTCAGAAGTTTGACCAAAGATATTTTTTGTCTATTCATGAAGGAAAAAAACTCCATGCCAATCATCCTTTTGATGGTCAAAAGGATGTTAAGAAAAAATTATCTCAAGGAGCTACTCAGTTAGCTAGTCAATCACTCAACTACGTACAAGTAAAAAAATAGAAGGCAATACCAACCCCAACCCAAAAAAAAAAAAAAAACAAGAAGGAGATTGCAATTTTATTTTTCGTGGACTTCCCTTATGTAAAAGCAAATTGTACAAGTCGCCGGGTCACGGGGAGCGCCTCTTCCTTCCTTCTTGGATAACGTGATCGAAAGTCAACGACCTCTCAGCATCAAGAATTCAAGATTCAAGAAAAGGAGCTTAAATTACACATCCCACCATAAAGTTTTTTGAAAAAAAACAAAAAAACAAAAAAAAGGGGATAGATCAAATTAGTCCAAGAGAGAGATGCGGTGATGGAACCTGTTGCTTTTGATCTTCGTTTTTTGATTTTACTCCTTTACTTTGATGGGCATACTTCATCAATTGAGACTTTTGAGCAAAAACTATACAGCTTACAAGGGAGGCAAGTCAGCTGGCACACCAGTGACTGATGGCATTGGTACCCTCTTGCATCAGAAACCAATTGAAAAATCCATATATAACATACAAAAAACAAACTGCTTGGGGACCCTTAAATCAATAATCATGTCGGGGTGGCCTATGTTTCAGAAGCCTTTTTAACATCTCCTAGCAACATACTAATTCATTCTGAAAATTCCTTATTTTCTGTGCTAATAAATGGTAGTAATTTGTTCGCTTAAACTTCCAACTCTCGAAACCTTTAATTAATAAAGCTCAAATCCTCCTATCCCTGGGGCCATTTCTTGTTTATTTTTTCCACCATACATTGTACCTATCTCAGTCCGGGAATCTGAAATCATCTACTCCACATGGCAGCGTCAGAGCAGAATCACGTATAATGGGACCATGGTGGGTTTCTTTATCTAACTTGTCTTTTTTTTTATTTTTAACCACAATAGAATTTATTCTAAATTTACTCCTACCCGAATGTGCATTAAGGGGAAAAGGATCTGAAGTAGTTCAAGAAGAATTCAAAAGGGACCCAACCCAAACGAGCACCCACTTTGAAATCTTCGGGAAAAGCTGAATTTTTCCTGGATTTTTAGAATGATTGCTGGGTTCCTTATCTAACTTGTCTTGGTGTATAAAAGATCTAATAACAGTACCAAGAATGATTGCTACTATCAAAAGATATAGTACACAAATTAAGTTACCCATTCAGACTTCAGAGACATGGTCACATGACATGCAGCACCAGATCATGCCTTTTCCTTCATAGTCATTGCCTTCTTGCGTTTGTTTCTACGCATAAAATAAAAAGGGCAAGGATACATCACACTTCAAAACAAGAAAAAGGCTTGCTATCTTATAATGGCAAAGGACAGAGTGACGTAGGATCAACTCTCCTGCTCGCTTGCTTGGCTATTTCCATTGATCCTGTATATTACAACCTAAACTTGGTGGTAGGCAGTGAAGAATGTGGAAGAATGTTGAATTTAAATTAAAAAAAAAAAAAAAAAAAAGGTAAAAGAATTCTTTCTATGCAGGTCACTAATAGGCCCCAAAAGCACAACCTTCTTCAAGCCGAAGTGAAACCAAATATTACAATAATCTGACCCACAAACGATAGATTCACCAACCCAAAGCTGCAAAACCACTTTGCTTTGCTTATTTCCCAATTCTACACAGCAGATGGAGAGCTATGTATCTATACCAATGTGGATGCGGGACCCATCGCTTCGATCCTTTTTCACCAAGTCGGGACTTCTTTGATTCTTGAATCTTGATACCAAGCTTTATCATGTATCAAGACCTACTGGCTTATCAATCCATTCATTCTCAATGGCGATCCTGCCTGAACCCCGTCCAACAATTTTACTTATTGACCCTACTGCTCCTAAGCCTTTGAAACTGCTGCTGCCTTCATTGAGGTTCCAAGACCTCCTAGACTTTCTCAGCTTCGGAGAGTTGACATCAAGTTCAATGCTGTTCTCGGTTTTAACCTTTGCAACAATCAATTGGACAATGCTGCTTCGGCAGAACGGGCAGGCTGGTATTGCAACGGTTGCAGTCATTGGGTTCGGTTTGTTATGGCAACACAAGGCCAATGTGCATTGAGCACACATCTGGTGTCCGCAGGGTTGGACCTCAATTGTGCAAACTTGATCAAAGCATATCCCGCACAGCTCCGTGTCACTAATCTGCATGACATCAGTATTGTTGCAGTGATTAAAGTCACACAATGAGCTGATGATTGGATATGATGTCTTCTAAAAGCATAGCAATTTAGCGCTACCGTTTCATATTTTCTTATAAAGGCTATATCGTAAGAGTCCAAAGCAAATCGAGTTCCAAACGATGATATGATCATCGCAATATTAGAGGGATGCCATAATATAAGTTCAAATTATGGCTGGCACTTGGATTTGGTTCAGCTACAACAAAAACTCCGGCGCAAATGCAGAACCTAGTTAACTTCTATTATCAGTGAATACAACAAAGAAGCTTCATAACTAGGAGTTCAACATCACGCGAAGTCTATGTTCAGCGCAGAGCAGACACTAAACTATGCAGTTAAAAAGTGAAAGATTCTAATTTGGAAACATTCCAGAAGGAAGAAAACATACCTCAGATACGTTATCATCAGTTCCTGTATCAGAATGAGATGGAGAAGCTACAGAGAATGAAGTGCCCTTTAGAATGCTCTTTTCTCTTTCCCTGTTTGCCTCCATCAATGCACGTTCCAACAGAACTTTGGCCTCCTGATTAAGCTCACTAATCAACTTTAAAGGTGATGGCCAGACAAGAGGCTCAGCAGACGATGGATTCAGTAACGCCGCACAAGCTCCATGATTATGCCTCAGAGCAACCGTATACGGTATTCTCCTGTAAGATACCAATTTTTTACAGAAAGTGAGAAATGTGCTATTCTCCTACAAAAGGATTTAACACTAAAAATGATCCATATGTTAACAGTTTATTCTTTCCACACCGAATTCCATCAGAACAATATAAAAATGCTCAAGGAAGCAAGTGAATTGGTCCAGTTGTCAAGAAATGAAATCTCCACTCGGTGCATTGTTAATATCAATTAAACTTAATAAGACCACAAAAGATTGGACACACTGAAGAAAAAAATTAAATTTATGGGACGTATTAACTTCCAATTAGTGAATTAAGATCTGGAGGAAGTATTAGTCATGCAATCAACGGAATAGAGCGCACATACTTCCACAAAGATAAAGGGTCGTCATTGGCCATATGAAATTTAATTCCAACCAATTAAGCTATAAATGAACAAGAGCCAATTAAGCTATAAATGAACAAGAGTACTTGGAAACATGGATTTTCAGAATCAAAAGATGGCTCTAATATGCTCCAGTTTTTGCCGATTAGAAGATAGTTAACCAAAAAGAGAGATACCCTGATGCATCTCTGTTAAGTCGATCTGCACCCCAGGCTAAGAGTTCGCGAACGCAATCAAGAGAACCTCCTCTTGCTGCCAAATGAAGCGGAGTGCTCCCTGGAAAGCTGCAAGGGAGAAAAATACCATTGTAAAGACAGGCTTATTAGAAATAAGTATGAGACTTTAGGTATAAAACATTACCCATATCCACCCGTTGAAGCACAAACTAGAGCTCCACTGTCCAGCAATGCATGAACACATTCAGGCCGTCTTTGACGAGCGGCCAAGTGCAATGGAGTTGCTCCTTTACCATCTCTAATATTCACAAACCGAGAATATCCCCTGCAATTCCAAAAAAATAAGTCAAACACAAGGAATTAATGAATCAACCAGGTCAAGAAACAAAGACATCAGATGCAATAGAACCTAAAAAACTGCAGAGAGGGCTACCAGGAAACAGCAACATGATTGGTGCGTGCAGCAGAAAGAATTACTTTCAGGCAATCAGAATGACCATAATAGGCAGCATAGTGCAAGCATGTCCGTCCATTAACCGAATCAAACTTCAAAATCTGTCACGATTTAGGAGTTAGCCTAACGAATTTTCATATCATACTTCATCCAGGCGGAGAACAGAGCAAGCCTCGATGAATACAAACAGAAAGACAGATAGAAAAAAGACAAAATAAAAGATAAAGAACATTGCTTACGTTAGCCCCAGCTTCTATGAGCTTCTGCACACAGTTGATCTTTCCATGCATTGCAGCCAACATCAATGGAGTCTGCACAATTCACAAACACATCAAACAAAACATAATCACACAAAAATCACGAGCTACACAAGCAGAAAGATCAATCTTTGATAATCTAAACATTTTCACATTGGCAAGTAAAAGCAGAAAAACAGATTAAAAATCCAAACTTTAGCTAAAAAAAAAGCAAAAAAAGAAGATGTTTCTTACTTGCTTGTGGCGATTCGACAAATCTGGATTAACAGATCGACTCAAAAGCATGGAAAGAATCTGAAAACCCACAGAAACCCATCAATTAAATCACAAAGGCACACACAAATTCAACCAAAATCCAAGAAAGTTCCAATATCCCACCTCGATCTGGCCATTGGCAGCAGCAACATGCAAAACAGAGTATCGATCATAAACTGTATGATGGATAAGACTTGGGTTTTTGTCTAAAACTGCCTCCACAGTTTCCAAATCCCCATGCTGGACAGCACTGAATAGCCCATGTTCATCATTAGTCCCGCAACTTAGCCCCTGACCCATTTTCTCCTTATCTTTTCCACTACAAGAAATCCTATCTTTTCATGTATGATCCGCGGGGCGTTTCTGGTAGTGGTGGTGGCTGAGTTTAGAGCTCCTCCACCGGCAGTCATGCACCACCGCACAGGGTGGTGGGAGGATGGTGGGTAGAGGTAGCTGTTAGCATAAAGTGTTTACATATTTATGCAAGGGGGGAAGAGTGTTGTGAGTATGGAGCTGCCCGAAGTGTAGAAAGTGGGGATCGAGCGGGCAGCTGACCGTGTCAGCGAAGAGTGTAATAAGAGGCTGAATACGGGCAGCAGTCAGATATTTTGCGGGCAGCTAGATTCCCAGATGAAATCAATACAATAATACGAATGCCTGATAGTTTGGTTTACGGGTGAAACAGGGGGGAGTCAGCAGTCTTTTTAATGTTTACTGATTGGTCTTTCTCTTAAAATTCTTCTTAGTTTTCACACCCTTTCTTATAATTGTCAAAGTGGGGGCATTTGAGGGAGATCTTGGCCCTTGAAAGATGAGGATCTTGTTTCTCTGCCGTTGGATTACCTAAGACCTCATTTATCCCGAGAAACTAAACGAAATTTATGCAATTAATGCAATGGAAATGCAATGAAAGTAGTACTCACTCCGTCCCACTTTGATAGTTCTGATTTCTTTTTCACACGAATTAAGAAAAAGTAGTTAACTTTGTTGAAACAATCAATTTAGGTAATTATTTTCCTAAAATACCCTCACATTAATTAGAGTACAACTTTATGGAAACTTGAATTGAAGGTAAAAAAAAGAATCAACTCTCATTAAATGGGGTAGGTTTATAATAACAACAACTTACATTGAATAAGGGTATTTTAAGAAAATTAAAATACAATTACATTTTTCAATTAGAAAGTGGACTATAATTTGGAATAGACGAAAAAGAAAAACAGGAATATCAAAGTGGAACGGAGGGAGTAAATGTTTACTGGGCTGTATGGCTGTCAGTTGCCACTGCTCAAACTTCAAACGTCGTTACGGTAGTTGAGCTTCCAGAGGAGTAATTGAACCTAGAGTTCCTCAACATCCAAAAATGGCCCAATATAAGATTCATATTGGCACGAAGGTGAAGAGTTGCCCAGTTTTAGTGCAGCTCTGAAATTGGATGATAAAATATAGGAGAGATTATAAGCATCGAGACGTCTCGCTTATTAAGCACGTTAACCTTGTACGACCAAAGAAAGAATTCCGTCGGGGAAATTCAATTTCCAACCCGGAACAGTTTGCACTTTTATTCAAAGGCCACTTCAAGAAATGGTGGTCACGACTAGAATCAATGAATCTCTGAATAATTTTCTAAAAACCACTATACAATTATCCGTTTACCAGTCTGTGACAAACAATTTACGTTATGGTAATATGGTAATTGGGATTTGAACTCCGGACACCATTTCGCTTTGAAAAAAATAAAATAAAATAAAAACTCTGGACACCATCGTTACGGACATATCGGCCGCGTAATCATACTTGACAGTTTCAACTCGTTATCTTACGGTCTCACGTGAGGCTTATTATAATTTGATTGAACCAAGTAAATGGCTCAAGATTTTTTGTTGTTAGTTGACGTTAACTTCTGTATGTTTACACTTACGTACATGTGATTGCAAATAAAGATGCCCTTGCTTTATCAAAGATTTCAAAAAGCTACAACTTCACCCAAAAATAAAAACAATGGAAAATGAAAAGGCGATATTTGTTTTAACCATCTTTTTATCTCGCATATATCATATAAAAAAAATGTTACTATATTTTTTTAAAAAAAATTATCACAAATAATCTACTATCCAAACATACTAGTAATTGTAATTTAAAATCCATATTTATGTTCTCGAGAAAATGCTAGTAGAGAACTTTGTCAAGAAGAAGTTTTGGTAAAATAATTAGCAACTTTAGATTTTAAAAATCAAGGCAAGCAATGAAAAGAGGTCCTAAGACCAAAGGTTCATGTAGACCGAGAGAGAAGTATTCCCTCCGTCCCACTTTAATAGGTATGATTTTGTTTTCACACATTTTAAGAAAAGTTAGTTAATTTTATTGAAAAAATAAATCTAGCTTACTATTTTCTTAAAATACCCATACATTAAATAAGTTACGTTGTACTACTCAATAACAACCTACATTAAATAAGAATATTTTAGAAAAATTATAAATTAACTGCATTATTCAATTGGAACGTGAACTATAATTTGGAGTGGATGAAAAAACCTATCAAAATAGGACATAAAAAGTATGTAGTATGAAGTTTCTGTGTCCATTATTATACGTAATAGCTAGGGTTGCTGATTTTATTTTGGAGGATGGATTCAAATTTCAATAAAATATGATAAAGCCAAGTAAAACATACCCACAATTTTTCCTCAAAAATCAAAAGAAAATCCGCACGTTTATGATTATTTAATTACGAAGTCTAGTTCAAACACCTAGCTGGTTAATGAAGACAAGTTGTTAGATAGGAGTACTAATTATCCATCTTATAGTAGTAGTAAACAGTTTGATTTGGAAATCGGAGCAGCAACGACGTAAGATCTATGTTCATATTGACCGACCGCTTATTAGTATGGTACTGGTAAACTCTACATTCTTGGAGAATTACTTATTGGTAATATCAAATAAGATGACATATAATATGTTGGATGGCTTTGGGTATTAGAAGACCAGTATAGGATTGGATGCCACTTACTCTTGGAATTAGAAGACGTCCGCAACTTCAACCTCTAATTCAACAAACAACAATTTTGATATTCGAGATATGTCTCTGTCTTAGATCTCCTGTTACTCTCTCGACATTGCCTGTTGCCTGTTGCCTGTTGGGAAGTAGAAACTTTTTGTTGAACTCCTTGCATCCTGAAATTCTATCAAGTAATTTGTTGTCTTTTTATTATTCAAGTTGCACCTTTTTTTTCTTTTATTTATTTATTTTTTTTTTTGGAGAATTTGATCAGGGTAAAAGACCATTTCGCAGTGTGGACAAAAATATATGCTAGTCTTTTTTTGTTTTTTTTTTTTGGGGAGTACGAAAGAATGGTGAGGAAGGCGGAATGGAATTCAATTGAACCCTCGTATTAGAACAGGAAAAGAGAGATCGTTTTATCACAAATGTTTTTTTCGATTTTTTAGGTCTCGTGGATTGTTGTTAGCCAACCATAAGCAGCAACACACACACATATATATATATATACTCCCTCCCTTTTTTTATAACTGACGTTTAAGGTTTTGCACACCAATTAAAAAAAGTTTTTCATTGCTTAAATCTGTATACTACTTTCCTTTTGTACCCTCATTAATTGTCCAATTTACCAATATTTTCTCTCACTAGAGTAATAAATGGTGCTGTTTTACTAGGCCAAAAGTAGTAATTAAGAACCCTGTATTGGAAAAGAGAGATAAAAGGGTAAAATTGTGAAAAAATAATTAATGCTGTATGGGGATAATAAAACGACAGATAAAAGTACACTAGAGCAAATTTCTTAAACGTCAGTTATAAAAAAAGGGAGTGAGTATATATATATTATTTGCTTAGCATGGATAAGGCAGCAATAAGTTGAGAATTGATTCGGAAACAGTTATTGTCTCCTTTTATTGATAACAATAACATATGTCGGAAAATATTGTCGAGGGCTGGCTAGGTAACGAGTGGGTGTGTCGGTGCAAGAAGTTTGTTCCACATTTACAACGTAATTTATAATTTAAATATACCAACCCAAAGCAATACCGGAATAAAATGGTTCCCAGACCATAAATTTAACCTCATAATTGTCACCAACTCACGCGGTTTTGCACTTTTGCTGACGACTAATGGAAGAAGATCAGCCGACACGTACTTAAGCTCTGTTTCATTGCATTACATCCGATGGATCGAGGCTGTATTTGACTATTTGTTCTATGTGCATAAATTTATTTATTTTTATTTTTTTTTGTAAGCATCATTTTGTGTTTGCATGACTACCACTTTTTGCAAGCTCTCTTTTTAACATCACTAATAATGCAATTTAATGAAAATTTTACAAGGCCGCAGTGAGGTGTGATCGTGCCTTTTATTTGAACCTCTGTTTGGAATTAGCGGTGGACGACGATTGTGTATTGCGGGAAAATTTTTATTCCAACCTTCTAATGAATGTTCAAAATCTTCAAATATCTGTATTAAGCTGAGATGCCCAGTTGAGTTTGTTCCCTTCTCCGTAGTATACAAGTAAATGTAAGTGTAGACTGTTGACATTATTTTTTAAAAAAAAAAAAAAGAAAAAAGAAAAAAAAGAGCTGAGATGCTACATCAGGGCCCATTACTTCCAAGGGCGGCGATCTACTATCTTTCTCGTCCCATGTACATAATTCTAGTATATTACTATATTTGAGTTGTTGATCCTTTTGATTACTTTTCTTTCCCAAACCAAAAAAAAAAAATGCTTCTGATTACCTTTAACTCTGTGCATCCTTTTTTTTTTTGTGGGAAACTGATTATTGTTGGATAGTACTATCATGAACTTTTTTTGACTCTTGAGAGCGTCTAGGATTCTAGCTTTTTTTTATTGGTTATGTCTGTTTTCCATATTCGTTTTTTGGTCAGGAAATTAGATGCTCCTCCTTTGCAGCTATCCAACCGTCCAAGTTTTTTTGTTTCTCCACTACATCTTTTCCTTAATTCATACTGCCACTATTTTGGCATACTCAGACCACAAATCATCTATCTGTTAATGGGCAAAGTATTTCTTGATGAGTTGAGATATGAAACTTTTTTCCGTTTTCTTTCTGTACTTTTTGGCCCTTTAATACGAGTTAGGGAGACTCTAAATCTACACAAGAAGAGGATTTTTTTTTTTTTAAAAAAAAAAAAGGTGAAGGTCGAAGTTAAATTGGGTTTCGTGGACCGGTTTAATTAGCAGGATTTCCAAAAAAGAAAGGAAAATGACTATACAACGTACCATCCATCCGACAAATCCTCCACCTCGAACTTTTTTGTTTGTTTGTTTTGTCCCCCATTTTCGCATGAACATGTCTCCCTCCTCTCCCTTTTGCTATGCGTAGATTTTGTGGATTTTGGCGACTGGCAACATTTCTCCTTTTTGAATTCCATCCATACCGCTCATCGTTCGATGCAAGGAATAGAAACGAAGGGAAGATAGATGGCGAAAAAAAGAAAACCAAGTTTTTCGTTGATGCTAATTAAGTATTAGTCTTGAAGGTAATCTTTATGTGGCTATAGAGGAAATTTCAACATTTTTGCTCTTTCTTTTAGCTTTATAGTCTACATTGGCTCCATGACACTTGGAAGCAACCTCATGATTCTGCAGTTTTGTCACCAT